>NC_068917.1:18102863-18402996 GCF_023091745.1 Budorcas taxicolor | reverse complement strand
GTATTGGTTTCAAGTGTACAACATACTAATTTGATATTTTTATAGATTGGATTTCACTTAAAATTACTATAAAATAGTGGCTACATTTCCCTGTGCTGTACAATATATTCTGTTGCCTATTTATCGATACATTAGTAGTCTATGTATGTCTCTTAATCCCATACCCCATCTACCCTTCTTCCCTTCCTTTCTTCACTGGTAACCACTGGTTTACTTTCTATACCTGCAAGTCTGTGTCGGTTTTGTTGTATTCATTCATTTCATTTTTTTTGAGTCCACAAATTAGTGATAATATAGAATATTTGTCTTTCTTTGTCTGATTTGTTTCATTAAGCATGGTACATTCTGCTGCTGCTGCTGCTAAGTCGTTTCAGTCGTGTCCGACTCTGTGCGACCCCATAGACGGCAGCCCACCAGGATCCTCCATTCTTGGGATTCTCCAGGCAAGAACACTGGAGTGGGTTGCCATTTCCTTCTCCAATGTGTGAAATGAAAAGTGAAAGTGAAGTCACTTAGTCGTGTCCGACTCACAGCGACCCCATGGACTGCAGCCTACCAGGCTCCTCCGTCCATGAGATTTTCCAGGCAAGTGTACTCTAGGTCCGTACAAAACAAAACAAAAAATAAAAAGAATTTTGCTACTGTTTTTAACATATTAGAAGACACTAAATGAGAAATTTTCAGAAGTTCTGAGCCCTTTTATTCTGGGAGACTGAAAATGTCATCATGTGTAAATAGCATGGAAACAGCCAGAAAGGGACAATGGGCATATCTTTCCCTCCTTTTTTGTTTTTAATGCCCATCCCGTGTCCCCCTTCCCCCGCCCTTATCTCAAGTTCTAAACGGACATTGCTTGACTCATATACAGGCTTCCCTGGTGGCTCAGCTGCTAAAGAATCCACTTGCAACGTGGGAGACTTGGGTTTGATCCCTGGATTGGGAATGTCCCTTGGAGTAGGGAAAGGCTACCCACTCCAGTACTCTGGCCTGGAGAATTCCATGGACTGTATAGTTCATGGGGTCACAAAGAGTCTGATATGACTGAATGACTTTCACTCATTCACTCATATACAAAAGACAAGGTAAATTGATTATGAATTTGTGCCCTGCCTTCAGGAAATGATAGTTTTCTGGAACTGTACAAGGTATATCTATTATTTCATGAGGATATTACATGTTTAAAGAGAAATTTCTCACATTTGAGACACAGAAGGACTGAGATTTTCTACACAATGTAGTATATCATGCTCTAGTTCTCAAGGAGGGAAATTCTTGTTGTGGATATGCAGGATCTGTGTATATATACACATAGATGTTGCTTCAGCAAGTTAGCCATTACAGATAAAAGTAAAAGACTTTAACTCTCACTTACAATAATGAAAAGTTTATTATTTTGTCTTCCAGTTCAGTTCAGTCGCTCAGTCGAGTCCGACTCTTTGTGACCCCATGAATTGCAGCACGCCAGGCCTCCCTGTCCATACCAACTCCCGGAGTTCACTCAAACTCACGTCCATCGAGTCGGTGATGCCATCCAGCCATCTCATCCTCTGTCATCCCCTTCTCCTCCTGCCCCCAATCCCCCCCAGCATCAAAGTCTTTTCCAATGAGTCAGCTCTTCGCATAAGGTGGCCAAAGTACTAGAGTTTCAGCTTTAGCATCATTCGTTCCAAAGAACACCCAGGACTGATCTCCTTTAGAATGGACTGGTTGGATCTCCTTGCAGTCCAAGGGACTCTCAAGAGTCTTCTCCAACACCACAGTTCAAAAGCATCAGTTCATCGGCACTCAGCTTTCTTCACAGTCTTTAGAAGGTACTTTTTGTGTAAGAAAATACTTTGATTTTTATTTGATAAAAGCCCCCAGACCTCTGTCTCCCCTCAAGCTACTTTCTTCTTTCTTTTTCTCTCTCATTTCTATCTTTTTATTTTTTACTTGTAGGTTCCTTAAAAGAGTTTTCTCTCACTTTCTACCTACTTTATGCTGTATTAACTTCTCAATCTGCTGCATTTTGTTTTGTCCCCTAGTTCGTCACTAACAATGTTCCTAAAGAGTTAGCATCTACACTGAATAAACCTCTGCCAGTCAAGAATCTTTTTCTTCTTCTTTTTAGTATATCGAGAGGTAACATAAAGCAGGTCATTATGTCTGGTATATCAACATCGTTTTCTCTCCTGGTATTGACCTGCCCTTTCTTTAAGTCCCATTTCTCAGGACAGTCATTGTCTATGTACACATACATACATTTAGAGAAGGGAATGGCAACCCACTCCAGTATTCTTACATGGATAATCCCATGGAGAGAGGAGACTGGTGGGCTATAGTCCATGGGGTCACAAAGAGTCAGACACGACTGAGCACCTAACACTTTCACTTCACCTCTGAACACATGCATGCTGCTAATATACAAAACACTGCCACAGCATGCTTAATCAATAAGCTAAAAATCCTAATGAGCAGAGTTTGCACCAATGAGTTACAGGATCTTGTTCTCTTAAATGTTTTGAAATAATCAGAAAAATTTTGAGAACTCTGAATAATGATAATGTTAGGCCTTGCCCTGGTGGTCCAGTAGTTAAGCTCCCCCCGTGCCATGTGGGGTTCCATTCCTGGTCTGGGAAGACCTCACATGCCACAAAGCAACTAAGCCTGCAAGCTACGAGCCACAAGTACTGAGCCTGTGTGCTAGAGATCACCTACCACAACTACTGAGCCCGTGGGCAGCAGGGACGAAGCCCACCTGCTCTAGGGCCCATGCTCCACAACAAGGGAAGCCACTGCAAAGAGAAGCCCGTGTTCCGCAACTAGAAAGTAGTCCCCACTCTCCTCAACTACAGAAAGTTGGTGCACAGCAACGGACACCCAGCACAGCCAAAATAAAATAAAAATAGATAAAAAAATGAAAGATAATGTTAAATATAACGCTAAATGCACCTATAACTATTATAGGATTTTGTGCTGAGAGAAGGTAGAGTTGAATGCTGTGGCTTCTGTCTTCTAGGCCAGGTACCAAGAATCTCCAGCATCATTCATAATTAATTCTGGCAGGAAAAAGAAATGCAGAACCATTCAAGGAGGCAACAGATGGAAGTTCGTTCCACTTCTGTAAACTAGAACAGTTAGATGATCACATTTAAAAGTCAGGCCTTGCTTTAGGAGGATTTTTAAATTCCTTGGATTTGGTGAATATATGAACCATAACTAAGTTCAGAAGATCCAGATGGATAAGAAACATTCCTTCACTCCCCATTACTGAAAAAAAAATGTTTTATTAGTATTCCTGCTCAAATACATTCACTTGCTGATATATTACTAGGAAAACCACATTTATTCCCTCTCAAACCCCCACCAATGTTTATTTGTTTTTACATAATATGACTTCTAAAATTATCTAACTGCTATTAGGAAAAATGAAAAAATGCTCAATTTTCTCTTAATCTTACTTTGTCCTTATTCAAATAAATATAAGGAGGAAAGGTCATGACAGTATAAGGTTGGCCTTTGGAGAAATATGTGATTAATTGATCAAGAAAGACTATACATGTGTTATATCAGAGACAATAGAGTTGGAGAGGAGAAGACAGATTTTACAAAATATTCACAAGGCAGAGACTCTATTTTGTTGTTTTAGGGTTGGAAAGTGAGAGAGGAATCAAGTATAAGGTCAGAACTTTGGTTTGGGAGATTTATGTGAACAGCCACAGTATTCTGTGAAAGGGAATTAAGGAGAATGTGAAAATGTGTTAGGGGAATGGGCTCATTGGGATCACATTAAACTGTAAGTGTTCTCAGGTCATATACACTGAAAATTTCAAAGGAGTGTGACTGAGTAGCTCTGGACCTAATGAAAGAAATGTGAAGTGAAGACTTCCTCTCTCTTTTGTACACACACACACACACACACACACACACACACACACACACACACACACTCAGGGAGAACAGATAGAGTGAGGCGGATAGGGAACCGAGATCATACTCCCTGAACAATGCTGATATTTAAAACAATAACTTGATCAGAAAGTTTCCATAAAAATCATTCAAAGTAGCTGGAGGGAAGGCAGGATCAAGTGATGAAGATGAAAACTAAAGAGGAACTTTGAAAAGGATATCATTGTCAACAGTTTAAAATTCTGTAGAGAGGCCAAATCAACTGAATCAGCGTCTTCAGTTTCTAAGAGAGTCCGTAAAGTAAAAAAAATAATAATAAAATAAAAAACATGCAATCATATTAAAACATGAAATAGGAAACATGAAAAAAAAATAAAATACAGTTCTACTGACTAAAAAAAGAAAAAGAAAGAAACCAAATAACAATTCATTGAGGAGTCAGGGAAGGCCCATCACATGGCAAAAAGTTTAATCCTAAAAGGAAAGTGAGCCATGGGGACATCTTTGTTAAGGGACAAATAATTTGAAAAGAGCTGTGTTTTTATACTTAGGTATTTTTTAACACAGAATCAATTTGGGCAGCTTTATACACTCAAGGAAAATTTGTAGCTAAGAGACATTTATTATTTAAGAAAATGAAAGAGACTGAGCATAGTTGAAAATTAAGGAAGGGGAAATGGGGTTTAAAGCAGAGATTCAGAAGCTACCATTATTAATAAAGAGCATCACTTTCCTAGGGAATTTGGCTTCCAAATGAGCATGTGCATTAACTCATAAATATGACTTGTCTCCTCCAATCCACATTCCTATTTTCACTGGCTAAACCTAACTATCAAAGGTAGAATAAGATATGGCAGATAGTCACGCTAAGAAAGATCTCATATTGGATTCCTTCTGAACTTCAAAGTAACAGTGACCATCAGCATCAGCACCAACACAACAACCTAAACCTGGACTATAGTGTCAAAAGCACTGCCACATACCTGATCTCATTTGGCCTCCTCACTAATATTTGCAGTAATCTTCTATAAGACTTGCTGGAAAGGATTCAATAGCCTATTAATTACATTAGCAGAATGTATCTCTCATGGAGGTGTTCTAAAAGAAACCAGAGGGAACTGAATCCCCATCTTGGTCTTTCTGATTCTTTCTTAGTAGAAAATCTGAAACGAAAAGATTGCTTTTCCCTAAGCCATTTTGCCAGGGGCAGCAGTCTGAATCAGAAAGAAAATGCTTGGGCAAGTTCATTTATCATCACTTACCTTTTTCAACTCAATAAAAGAGTCATTATTATTTTTTATCAACCTCATTTTCTTTTCAAATCAGAGATCAAGCTATTCTTTGAAATTTAGGCAAACTGTAGGTGGAAGACTCAGGTTACAATTGGACAGAAAGTCACATTTAATATAACATTAAATAATAATCTTCATTCATAGTGGCTAATTTTACATCTGAACAACTGTAATATCTATCATTAGAAGGGGTCTATGCCTTCACTAATTTTATTTTTTAAAAAAGTCCTCTCAGAATATTTTTGCCAAGTATCATATGAGTTGCCTGGCAACTGCTAAGAACAAATGCAAAGAAAGAGAGATGATTTAATAAAGAACTTAGACATAATCAAAACCTTATAAAAATGAATTTGATACCAGCTTTACTCAGAAAAAATAAATACTATCCCTTCAGCTGATTTTAAATACAAAAATTAATAACTTATTGTGAATCAATTATTAATACAATATAATTAATAAAAGAGAGTAAGACATGGAAAGTGGTGAAAAGTAACCAATGAAGCATTTAAGCTATTTTTTTTTCCTATCCTACAATGCAGTTTGCTCAGCTATTAGGTCCCAGGTCTTATGAATGTTACTGTACTCACAAGGCAATATTCTATAGAAATTTTGCTTGAGAATGTGAGGAAGCAAGAAAGAAAATCATACCTTATCTTGCATAGGAATTTTACAGGTTTGGGAATTTAACAGGTTGGCAAGTTTTGCAGAAGCATGAAAGAACACAAAATATTAAAGAAATGAAAAGTTATCATCAGTAAATGGTATTTAAAGAAGAAAACTTCAATACAGAGCCCAGTAATTTCTGAGTCATGGAAGGATTTGATTTAGGATTTAAACAACAACAAAAAAAGTGAGGTCAGGTATACTCATTCTTTTGTATTAATAAAGGATGTTTTGGTTGCAAGTAATAAAAAGATAAATAATTCAAGAAGAAATAAAAAATGATTCCATGGATCCTGGACTATTTCATGTGATCTTGGCAGGCACAGAGATTTAGCCTGCAGGGACAATCACACAGACATCTGAATGTCCTCAGAACTTTCTCTTTTCATTTTTCATCTTCTTGCTATGTTGCACTTCCTTCTGCAACTTTCTCCAAGGGAAGAAACAGGACCACTAGCTGAGCCCAAGTTTCATTTTTCTAAGGTTCAATGCCAGAAAGCAACAGGTACCTTTGTCTTCTTACATTTGGCTTGAAACATCTCAACGAAAGACTTGCTTGGCTCAGGAGTCCATTACAGAATCATTAACTGTGGTCAAGTAGTTAGACCCTAGTGCTAGTTGTCCCCACTGGGACATAAAATCTCAAAAAGAGGAGGAAGAGGTTTCCCAAAGGAGGAGTATATTAGGAAGAAGCCAGGAAGGCTTCTGGCCAGACATAATGAGTAAGGAAATAAATATGTTCATACTGAATTTCTGTTTCTTAGTTTGCCATTTGAATGTAACATACTGAAAAGCTGACTTGCAAACACTGTATTTAGATGCCTGGTTCTACTTCTCTTTTAATGTGTTTCATACTTCTAGTCATCCTATTCTTATAAGGACTGGAAAGAGAGTAGGATGGAGAAAGAGGGTTATGTGCCCATAGCCCAAGGTGAGCTATAAGACCCTTGAGATCACAGAAGAAAAACTGTCTAGGAGGTAATCCTCATGCTTTCAAGATGTTCTCCAAATAGAGAGTCAGCCCTGGTGTGTGTGTGAATCACATTTTCTCATTCTGTCATTCAAACACGCAATTTCTAAGTAGGGTCTGAGTTGATGCTCAGAATGTTAGGTGGCTGTTCTGGAAGCTGTGACATGCTCTGCAGCAGACATTTCTAAAGCACAGATACCAGAGGGTAAGAGATGGCTAAGTAAAATGCTTTCTTTGGAGCAAAGGGAATTTAATTCACCTACCATACTAACTTTCCCTTCTAGAGGCATCAACTCATTTTGATATGGGTTTATAGGAAGTTAACTGCTGCCCCTGGGAATCTGTACCTGTCAGTTATCAAGCTCAAGCCATAAGGAGATGAACTTCCTAATTTGCACTTTGAGTGGCAATGAGCAGAGGATGCAGCCCCTGCATTATTCACAGGGTGTGAACTATTAACAAAGTAAAGAATGTTAAAGCCGGAAAACGTTCTCGTCAACTTCAAAGTGTTTTTCTTTAATTTCCTCAAAATGAGCCATATTCAATCTTTTTGTTGTCTTTGTTGACTATAGCACAGGGAAATCTACTCAATATTCTGATATAACCTATACGAGAAAAGAACCTGAGAAAGGGTGAATATATATTCAATTATTGAGCAGTCAAACGAGAAAACTACAACAGGTATTGTCTAAACAACTACATAAACGTTCATTTTTTGCTAGCTGATGAAGGTTTTCAGGATCAGAGTTCTTCATTTTGACTTATCTCTATAGAATGAAGATACGCATCATTCTTTGAAGAGCCCCAAATCCCTCAGCATAGCAAAATTTAAGATCCTTAGCAACCTGTCCTCAACCTGATGCAGGAGGGCTTCCCCTTATAACCCAGTGTGACCACAGCAGACTCTTCACTGTCCTGAGGAGAGGCGCTGCACTTGCCAATGTCTTCCCTCCGGCTCCTGCAGGCCCTCTCTCGGGATACGCTTTCACCTGATTCTCTGGAATCCTGAAGGTCAGCTCCATCCCTGCTATTTTTGTAAAGGTTCCCCCAGTGCCCATCTACCCCTTTATTCCTTCCCTCTCAAATTGGCAACTATGTGTCTTCTTTTATGTATCCACAATATTTATAACAAGTTTCATTATATAACATTCAAGATGGCATATTTGTATATTCTACCACCATTGCAGGTTCCAAATTCTAAATTCTGCCACATTTATTTCTGTGAGTCTCCTCTCTCCTGGTTGTCAGAAGTTTCTGTGAGATCATGTCTGTTTTATTCTGTATCCTAGAGAGTACAGTGCTCACATACTTATTGTACTATAATGTGTGTTCTTCCCTATTTTGCAAGTTTCTTGGGAGAAGGACACTTTCTTCAACTTAATTTAGAACTGCTACTTAGCTACACACCTGTGACAGAACAGGTCCTGAGGAAGTATTTTCTGAATGAGAATCGGTATGAGCATGGAATTGCTTAATGACATCACTGGGCTATCAAATTATTAAATATACTAGACCTTAAAAGCTATTTTTTTCCAGGTAAAAACTCAGCAGTGGCCCTAGGACTTAAAAAGATCAGTTTTCATTCCGATCTCAAAGAAAGGCAATGCCAAAGAATGTTCAAACTACTGCACAATTGCACTCATCTCACACGCTAGTAGTCATGCTCAAAATTCTCCAAGCCAAGCTTCAACAATATGTGAACCATGAGCTT
Organism: Budorcas taxicolor; assembly: GCF_023091745.1. Lineage (NCBI taxonomy): Eukaryota > Metazoa > Chordata > Mammalia > Artiodactyla > Bovidae > Budorcas > Budorcas taxicolor. Next base: position 18,394,472 of record NC_068917.1, on the reverse strand, counting down.
CCAGATGTTCAAGCTGGTTTTAGAAAAAGCAGAGGAACCAGAGATCAAATTGCCACCATCTGCTGGATCACAGAAAAAGCAAGAGAGTTCCAGAAAAACATCTGCTTTATTGACTATGCCAAAGCCTTTGATTGTGTGGATCACAATAAACTGTGGAAAATTCTGAAAGAGATGGGAATACCAGACCACCTGACCGGCCTCTTAAGAAATCTGTATGCAGGTCAGGAAGCAACAGTTAGAAGTGGACATGGAACAACAGACTGGTTCCAAATAGGAAAAGGAGTGTGTCAAGGCTGTATATTATCACCCTGCTTATTTAACCTATATGCAGAGTACATCATGAGAAACACTGGGCTGGATGAAGCACCAGCTGAAGTCAAGACTGCCAGGAGAAATATCAATAACCTCAGATATGCAGATGCCATATCCTTATGGCAGAAAGTGAAGAACTAAAGAACCTCTTGATGAAAGTGAAAAAGGAGGGTGAAAAAGTTGGCTTAAAGCTCAACATTCAGAAAACGAAGATCGTGGCATCTGATCCCATCACTTCATGGCAAATAGATGGGAAAACAGCGGAAACAGTGACAGACTTTATTTTGGGGGGTTCCAAAATCACTGTAGATGGTGACTGCAGCCATGAAACTAAAAGATGCTTGCTCCTTGGAAGAAAAGTTATGACCAATTGCTAGAGAGCATATTAAAAAGCAGAGACATTACTTTGCCAACAAAGTTCCATCTAGTCAAGGCTATGGTTTTCCAGCAGTCATGTATGGATGTGAGAGTCAGACTGTGAAGAAAGCTGAGCACCAAAGAATTGATGCTTTTGAACTGTGGTGTTGGAGAAGACTCTTGAGAGTCCCTTGGACTACAAGGAGATCCAACCAGTCCGTCCTAAAGGAAACCAATCCTGAATATTCATTGGAAGGACTCATGTGGAAGCTGAAACTCCAATACTTTGGTCACCTGATGCAAAAAGCTGACTCATTAGAAAAGGCCCTAATGCTGGGAAAGATTGAAGGCAGGAAGAGAAGGGGATGACACAGGATGAGATGGTTGCATGGCATCACTGACTCAATGGACATGAGTTTCAGTATACTTCAGGAGTGGGTGATGGACAGAGAGGCCTGGTGTACTGCAGTCCATGGGGTCACAACTAGTCGAACACGACTAAGCGACTGAACTGAACTGGGAAGGTGAGTAATTTGATACTCCTTCAAAGTCGTATTTTTTTTTTTTAACTTTTCATTTTATATTGAATTATAGCTGGTTAACAATGTTGTGATAGTTTCACATAGACAGCAAAGGGATTCAGTTAAACATACATATGTATCCATTCTCCCTCAAACTCCACTCCCATCCAGAATGCCACATAACATTGAGCAGATTTCTCTGCCCTATATAGTAGGATTCAAAGCCATATTCTTTAAATATTTGTTCAAGATTCATTTAGTGGGCACAGAGCTTGTATCTGTGACATTCTTTTTTTCCTCTTGAAGCTATTAATCCTATCATCTTCTATAGGAGTAGGTACTAATTTAGTATAAAGTGAGGATTCATATGTGAAGGTCTGAGTAAACTGGTATCAAATTTGAGGGTTCAGATGTTAACTCTACTTATAGATCAGTATTCTAGACTTATAATTTAGTTCAGATTACGAGGTTCACCCATTGTTTCAGCTATGATTTCTAAATGACTAAATCCACGTATTAATGAATTGTAAAGACTTGCACAACATCTAGCTTCTTACAGTCCTTAAATCCTTTATGCCTCATCTTTCTCTTCTGCAGAATGGAGACACCGACCCCCACCTTGTCAGGATATTGACAAAATAGTACAATGAACATGTAATACTCAGCTCAGGGCCTGATACATAATGTGTGCTCAATAAAAGACAACAAGTTAACAGGATTTTTTTGTCCATTAGAGTCTATCAGCACTGTCCAATAGACCTTTCTGTAATGATGGAAATGTTCTATTGCTACGTTGTTTTTTACAGCAGATATAAACCACATGTGGCCACTGAGCAATTAAAATATGACTCATGTGATTGAGAGATTCAATTTATTTTAATTAATTTTCATTGAAATAGCTACATGTGGCTACTGGCTCCCCATAGCAAACAGCACAGGAATTGTGAACTAGCATTGAGAATGGTGCTATTTTTCACCATCTCACCACCAAAGATTAGAAAATTTCTTGCATATAATAAGGGTTTTGACATGTTTGAGGAATGAATAAAGTGAGTAAACTTTAAACGAAGTGGGAAAGTAGGATGGAGAAAACAAAAGCCCTGATTCCTGGCACCCTGGTGGTGGAGAAAAGAGAAACTAAGTAACTGGAGTTGATATATTTTATGGTGGCCAGAGTCTGCTATGGGCCAGTCAAGTTCCAACCAGAATGAAAACCCTCAAGCCAAAGACAAACTCATACAATATTCCAACTGGAATTAAACTAGCACTTTCTCCTTTCAACAAAATCACTGTGCCAATATGAAGATAAAAACAAATATCATAGAGGAGGAATTTAGGAATGATGCAGGCAAGAAGAATAGGCAGAAGCAAGAGAAATCCATTGCCCTGGTGCTGACCTTAAAATTGGGAGACCAGTTCCACAGCTTCCTTGGAAGCGTTTGAAGTCCCATCGTAGTCCAAGCCTGAAGAAACTATATATCCTGCGTATTGCCTTTCTGCTCTTGGTAAACTAATACCACACAGGAGGAGGGCATATATATAAAATTTGCTTCTCTCCACGTCTACCACTGCTCTTCAATATCCCTCACCATCTGAGTCAAATGGTCATTTTCTGCATTCAATAAATTAATTTTTGTTTCCTTCTCGGGCTATTCATGTAAGGATATTAGGTTAACACTAACTTATCATTCATTCTAGCTAGGAATATAAATTTAAGGCAAGACTAAATATCATGAAACATTCAAAAAGATTAAACAAGCAAGCAACATAGTACCAAAATGCATATTTCCTGGGCATTCTAGGATATCGCAATAAGATAATTCTAACTGGGAAAGCGGAGAAGGCAATGGCAACCCACTCCAGTACTCTTGCCTGGAAAATCCCATGGGTGGAGGAGTCTGGTAGGCTCCAGTCCATGGGGTCAATACGAGTAGGACACGACTGAGTGACTTCACTTTCACTTTTCACTTTCATGCATTGGAGAAGGAAATGGCAACCCACTCCAGTGTTCTTGCCTGGAGAATTCCAGGGACGGAGGAGCCTGGTGGGCTGCCATCTATGGGGTTGTACAGAGTCGGACACGACTGAAGTGACTTAGCAGCAGCAGCAGCTGGGAAAGAAACATGTCACTTAGAATAGATGGGGAAAAAAAGCCTAATGGCAAGATCATGGAAGGTCTCGTGTGCCACACTCAGCAAGGTGATTAGGGACCCTTTAGAGAACATTTAACAGGAAAGAAAAGAGGATGAAAATGACGTTAAGAAACCCTGCTGCTAAGAAACCCTAGGCCATCTTATTACAATATTCCAAATTCCATTATAGATGTGAAGAAGATGCAACCAACAAAATGGATTAAAAGTCACATGTCATCCATCGCTACACATTGACCTCTATCATGCACCAGTCAAGGTCAGAAGGATGGGAAACAGATTTCAGTTCCACTGGAATGATGGAGTCCATTTACATACGTCCACAGCATTGATTTAAAAATTGAGGCTGGACCACTTTAAAAATGATTTGCAAAAAAAAAAAATGGCAAATATAACTGGCAAATATAAACAGGAGAATATAATTGATCTCTCATTTCAGATTCAGTTGAAAATAGCAGTCCTGGGGCCATTGTTAAGTCACACAGTGGGCACAGAAAGTTGGAAGTCTACCCAGTTTTTATTCCCCGTGACACAGTGGGGGTCTTGGCTAATAGAGCTGTGAATATTCAGTGAAAGCCAATAATCAGTTTACCACAAAAATAGCAGCCATCACAGCTCTGACCGCTTATAGGCTTGCCAAGCAGGGCACCCCGTACCCACGCATGTACTTGGTAAGAGATGGAGGAAACACCATCCTCTAAGCGAGCCTTCAAGGTTTGCTTTTTGATGATTCTGTCACAGGAAGGATTAACAATGCAGGACTTCCTTCACTGCTGTTTTCACAGTTCATTTTTAATACGCCTAGAATCTCTAAGGAAGCTGTTAGCATCTAACCAAAATAGAAGAAGGCAATGATTTACATGCATCGTTGGGAAAAATGAATAAATCCCCCCAAACAGCACGTTGGTTACATGCAGACAGCCCTGCTGCTTAGAGTGAGCATCACATGGGTGCACTGACTAGGGGCACACCTTGGAAAGGCCATCAGTCATATTCAAGTCTTGTTAGGCTCAGACAAAATGCTATGACTCCTAAGAAAGTCTGCTGAAACTGTGCTTCTAATTTCCTGGGGACTTTCTACCCTCGAGGAACAGGGAATAAAGGAAAGAACAAAGGCTGAACTGAAAGATTCTTAAGACAAATTAACAGGGGGAATTATAAGAAGAGTCTTTCTGATGGAATGTTCACCCCAATAAGGGCCACTGATGCCGAAGAGTCATAGGGATTCACGTGCACATGCTCAGTCCTGTCCGACCCTTTGCAACCCCATGAACTGTCGCCCACCAGGCTCCTCTGTCCATGGGATTTTTCAAGCAAGACTCCTGGAGTGGGTTGCTATTTCCTCCTCCAGGGATCCCAACTCGGATCAAATCTACATCTGCATCTCTTTCAGTGGCAGGCAGATTCTCTACCACTGGGAATCCTGCATACAAAATCAGGGCAGATTGCAAAAAGGAAAAATAAATAGAGCAGTTGAACATCTGAATCTTGGGGTTGGATGCCTCTAGCTGTAGGTGCTACAGGCCCGCCTCAATACTGCCATCAAAGCAGACCATTGTGAAAGAGTGTTAGGGAATGCCTACTGTGTTTGCCCTGGAGTTAGGGAACAATGGGCCTGGTGATGGCTTCTTAACCACATGTTACTGAAGTGGCTGCACTTTCTATGGCACACTGTGCAACAGAGTGAAGGGAGACAAGGGATAAGACATGGTAGAAAGACAGACTGGAATGAGGTGCTTGGGAAGCAAAGGGTGGAAGGGCATATCCATTCTGTACCATGATCCCCTTAGTAGTTCTTTGGGCTTCCCTGATAGCTCAGTTGGTAAAGAATCTGCCTGCAATGCAGGAGGCCCCAATTCAATTCCTGGATCGGGAAGATTTGCTGGAGGAGGGATAGGCGCTAGCCACTCCAATATTCTTGCACTTCCCTTGTGGCTCAGCTGGTAAAATATCTGCCTGCAATGCAGGAGACCTGGGTTCGATCCCTGGGTTGGGAAGATCCCCTGGAGAAGGGAAAGGCTACCCGTTCCAGTATTCCGGCCTGGAAAATTCCATGGACAGAGGAGCCTGGTGGGCTACAGTCCATGGGGGTCTCAAAGAACTGAACAGGACTGAACGACTTTCACTTTCTTCAGAGTGATTAATGGTCAGACAAGGTAGCAGCCAGCAGAGTGCCAGGCACACACTGCTGAGGGGCTGGAGGCAATGCTGCTCCTCTCTCAGGGATTTCTCCCTGATGAGAAGCCTGGGTGAAGCTGGACACTGTCTCCTCCACAACTAAGTTGATGGTGGGCTTAACAGAGACTCCACCATCAACAGAGACTACAAGCATCAGACAAAACCAGCCTGGCCACAGCAAGGCCAGAGATGCTTCCCAATGACTCACAGACAAGCTGACTCCCTCTTCTTCTTATCACCCATGGTCCTTATGCCCTCTGACTGCTGAAGCCAGACCCAGAAAAGAGGGAGGGAGAAAAATCTCACAGCCAAACTACAGCCAGCCAAGCTCAGCCCCCTCTCCCTTTCCTCCATGGTGATGAATGGAAGGCACAACCAGAGAGCAGATAGAACAGACTGTCTTGTCACTCAAGACAAAAACCCGACCTACACTGTAGGGGGAGGAGATGTTAAATTGGGCACAAGATGGTAGTTTTAGCTCCAGTGAAACTGCATTAATTTAAAGTAACCAGAAGTGAAAGAAATGGGAAAATAAAGGCTAGAGATGTCAAGGAGTACAGGAAAGAAGAGATAAAAAGAGAGTCTGTTTAAAAATAAAAATTAGATAAAAAATAAACTTTAAAATCAATACCCTACAGCTTGCAGACTACTCAATAAACCCCTTATTGGGGTAGTATATGTAATTAACAGTTACATAGTTAAGTCTCACAACAATTATGAGACAAAAATTGTATTATACTCACTTGACAGAAAAGTAAATTGAGCAAAAGAGGGGTAAGTTTCTCAGAATTCAGTGATTAAGCTGGGATTTGAAACCAGGTCCATTTGGCTCTAAAATATATGCTTTTTTTCTCTCTCAATCATCTTACTTTTCCAGGCTTTCGTGGTGATGGGATACCTGGTCTTTCATGTTTAGAAAGCCCTTCTGGGCGTGTGATAAATGTTAGCAGTAGAATAAATGATACATAAAAGGAAACATTTCAGTAGCAACATTATAAAGAGTAACAGTGGGCCATCAAATGGAGAACTAGAAATAAGGTGACTGGGAGATCTGACAGCATGCAGATTAGTATCTCAAAATGTGGGCAAAATACTATGGCAGTGCCTAAATGGGCAAAGGTGATAGAATGTGGCAAACTGCATTTTACAAAGATTAACATAGCAGTATCCTCAGATAGGGGCTTTCCAGGTGGTGTCAGTGGTAAAGGACCTACCTGCCAATGCAGCGGACACAGGGGACCCGGGTTCTATCCTTGGGTTGGGAAGACCCTCTGGAGCAGAAACAGGCAACCCATTCCAGTATTCTTGCCTGGAGAGAACTCTGTTATTCTCCAACAAGAGGTAGAGACTACGTCCCATCTCCTGAACCTGTGTAGGCCTTTGTGGCTGCTTTGACCAACAGATTATGGCTCAAGTAGTTCTGAGATTGTGTCATGTTCTTTTGGCACATTTGGTTTTGGAAGCTTCCCACCATGCTGTGAGTAAGCCTAATCAGTCTTGGAGAGAATCATGTACAGAAAAACTAAAGACCCCAGTCCATCACCCTGGACTGGATTAGCTCCCAAAGCCAGCATTAGAAGGTCAGCAATGTAAATGACCCATCTTGAGAGTGAATCCTCATTGTTCAAAATGAAGCTTAATTTGGAAGGGTAGAGAAAATAATTGTCCCTCTACTCTTCTAAGTTCTAGGCTGAAAACCCTAAGAACATGAAATGAAGTGAAGTGAAGTGAAGTCACTCAGTCATGTCTGACTCTTTGCAACCCCATGGGCTGTAGCCTACCAGGCTTCTTCATCCATGGGACTTTCTAGGCAAGGGTACTGGAGTGGGTTGCCATTTCCTTCTCCAGGGGATCTTCCTGACCCAGGAAACGAACCCAGATCTCCTGCATTACAGGCAGACCCTTTACCCTCTGAGCCACCAGGGAAGCCCCCCTAAGAACATAAATACTAATAGAAGAAAAACAAACAGGTTTAATGACATGTATACCTCCTATATGGGCTCCCCTGGTGGTTCAGAGGTAAAGAATCTACCTGTCAAGCAGGAGACATAGGTTTGATCTCTGGGTTGAGAATATCCCCTGGAGGAGGAAATAACAACCTACTCCATTAATCTTGCCTGGGAAATCCCATGGAAGAGGAGCCTGGCGGGCTATAGTCCATGGGGTCACAAAGAGTCAGTCATGACTTAGAGACTAAACCACCACCACCACCATAACTCCAATATACATGAGAGATACCCAGGAAAACAAGAACTCCCTGAAGTGGCCCAAGACACAACCTTAAAAACTATCTCCAGCTAAAGACAACAGAAAGAATTTGAGGGTGGGAGAGCCCAGTTATGGGAGGTTGCTAGGAAAAGCATAGTGAAGAATCAAGCTGCAACGTAGATCCAAATCATAATTTTCTACATTGATAACAGTGTGTAGATGCTAAGAGTCCTCCTTCTCTTCCTGGTTCATACAGGGAGACACCCTTACAAACAGAGATTTCCCTAATAACTGCAAATGTTTCTTACTAAACAGTGTCTTCTCAGTTTTCAGAGCTTCTTCCAAGTTGCTGGTTTTAAAAATAATCAGCCTAAAACAATCCTTACGACAAATAGGCATATTTGGGGTGGCAAATTTCACTCCCTTCAACTCCTATAAATATTTCTTTGTTAGTTTTTAAAGGCTTTCTATCATGGTTTAGAAAAAATGGAAACAGTGACAGATTTTATTTTCTTGGGCTCCAAAATCACTCCAGATGATGACTGCAGCCATGAAAGAAAAAAGAAAAACTTCTTGGAAGAAAAGCTATGACAAATCTAGACAGTGTACTTAAAAGAAGAGACATCACTTTGCTGACAAAGGTCCGTATAGTCAAAGCTATGGTTTTTTCCAGTGGTCATGTATGGATGTGAGAGCTGGACCATAGAAAAGGCTGAGTGTCAAAGAATTGATGCTTTCAAACTGTGGTGCTGGAAAAGACTCTTGAGAGTCCCTTGGATGGCAAGGAGATCAAACCAGTCAATCTTCAAGAAAATCAACCCTGAATATTCATTGGAAGGACTCATGCCTAAGCTGAAGCTCCAATACTTTGACCACCTGATGATAAAAATCAAGTCATTGGAAAAGACCCTAATGCTGGGAAAGATTGAGGATGGGACGAGAAGTGGGTGAAAAAGGATGAGATGGCTGGATAACACTGTCAACTCAACAGACATGAGTTTGAGCAAACTCCAAGAGACAGTGAAGGACAGGGAAGCCTGGCATGGTGCAGTCAATGGGGCCACAAAGAGTCAGACACAACTTATCGATTGAACAACAACAGTAAGTATTGGTTAAGCCATACCATGCAAATATTCTCAGCTATGTGCAAGGATAATTAAAACTCTATATTTAACTGGTAATCAGGAAAAAAAAAAAAAAACTTTGTTTTTTGAGGAGCCATTCCTGCAAAACCTTACCAAAACTCTAGACTTATACAGCATGTTAATACTTCTCATTTTGTCAGGACTAGAAAGTTGGAGAATGGTTTGTTTCATAGTAATAGATAAGTGATACAGAAATCCCATCACAGAAAGTGGACAAGAGGAACTGGACTCCAGTCTCTCACTGTAGGAGAGAACTCATGACAGGACCCTAGCCTGGAAGAAGTGGCTTATGAAGCAGAATTTCTGAAGTGAGGCACAAGATAGATCATCTGCTTTTAGACCATGGGTAAAAAATAGGGACTTAGACCCAGGAATCAAGCTATTATATAAGCCAATTAGTAGGTACTTGGTTAGGGGAGGTTTAACAGATCTGACTTGATGTTCAAAGAGGTAACTGGCCTCAGATGCAGAAATAAGCAGGGGCTATTCTGAGGGACTGGAAACTAAGGCACGCATTTATAAAGTTTTGTACCAGACCACAGGTGTCATTTCAAGATTTTAGTACCAGTATGGCAAATGAGTTCCAACTTCCAGACATCTCTGATTTATTAGTAGTGGTTGCCTAGAGTAATATATTGAGAAAGACTGTGAGACAGCGTCTGGGCTCAGCAGGAAAGACTAGGAAGACTGATTAATGATGTCTTTCACCAGTGCTAAAAAAAACTACGTGACATGCATGCGATGCATTTCCTAACCCTGTGCTAAATGTGACTAATTGCTACATTGTCAGTAGGGCCCTCTTCACAGGACCCAGCATAAAAACAAATGCAAAATATCCTTATTGTCTTGTACAGTAGCAGATGTGTTTCCCAAAAATTGAGGAACAGGTCTGCAGTCAAGATGAGTGTTAAATTGGTATTCTGAACTAATTTGTAGTATGACCTTGAGCAAAGCACTTGATCTCTTTTCCTCTTTTTTTTTTTTGTAGGACAAGAATATATTATAAGATCTTCCTAACAAGGTTGCTATGAGGGTGAATGAGAGAACACAATGTTTTGTAGAATATGAAGCCTACATGCCTACGTGTAGCTATTAAAACCTATTTTATTATGGCACATCCTTTCCCTACTTTGACCAAACCTGGAAGTCATATTTGTTCCAACTCTTTCACTCTCTGTATCTAATCCATCACAAGTGTGTTTTGATCCTTCCAAATAAAGCAAAAGTCCTTTCCTTTCTGTTCCCACAAGGTCTCCCCCTTTCCTTTCTTACTTGGCTGTTGCTGTTTAGTCTCTTAAGTCATGTCCAGCTCTTTTGTGACCCTTTGGATTGTAGCCCACCAGGCTCCTCTGTCCATGGGACTTCCCAGGCAAGAACACTTGAGTGGGGTGCCATTTCCTTCTCCAGGGGATCTTCCCAACCCAGGGATCAAACCCTCATCTCCTTCATTGGCAGACCAATTCTTTACCACTAAGTCAGCATTGAAACCTTTCTTATTACTTATTACATATATTATTACACTGTTCTTAGAATGGGTGGGTTTTCTTTGCTAAAGTGGTTACCTACCATTGGATGAGGCTAGAGGTATGAAAAAGTCAAGTCAGAATAAATGGTGGCAGAGAACTGGGTAGAGAGACCTAGGAATAGGTAAACAGACCTATGGACCAGGACCCGAACAGAGCAAATCAGAGCCAGGGGTCTAAGTGCTAAAAATCTAGAAATAAAAATCTATTAATATTAATAGAAATCTAGAAATAGAGTTGGAGAAGGCAATGGCAACCCACTCCAGTACTCTTGCCTGGAAAATCCCATGGATGGAGGAGCCCGGTAGGCTGCAGTCCATGGGGTCGCACAGAGTCGGACACGACTGAAGTGACTTAGCAGCAGCAGCAGCAGCAGAAATAGAGTGGCAGTCAGAAGTCTATGGTCTGGAATCCAGATTAGAGTTTGGCCAACAGGAGTCAAAATGCAGGGACAGTTAGAGACACAGGGCATTTCTAATAAATCCATACTGTTATCAAGAACTTCTGATATCTGCTTCCCCCAAAGTTGCCTTTCTGACTTTCTCTGTTCCACTCAGAGCAGTTTATTTTTACGTATTTTTTTAAAATCAGGATTTCCATATACAAATTATTTTAAGAAAGGGTGATTTGATATTAAAAACTTGGAAAGCCACCATCCTACATGAGTCTTCCTGCATAATTAAATGGGTCTGCTTGCTACTTCTCAAACATTCAGTACACTTTTCCATCTCTACTTGTAATGTGCTCTTTGACCCAGCTTCAGACCCATGTCCTAACTCCCTTCTAGCCTGCCCTACTGAAATCGTCTCCATTGTTTAAGACCTGGCTTGTAGGGCTCCTATTCTGAACTAACACCTGGAGGAAATTCTCTCTCTCTTTCCTTACAATGTTTTTAATATTACCTATTTAGCAATCATCACACATCATTCCCAGGTGTCTTGGACAAATGCGAATACCTGATTTCTTCACACTAGATTACGAGCTAACTCTCAAAGGATATCAAGAATGATATGCATGCTTTTTATTTTTCTTACTGCAGTTTACCTATCATATTGGGCCTTTAAATAGTTTTAAATAAATATAAAATTGATTGAAAACATTTTTTGCTGTAAATGGATTCTACTGATTCTAGAATTAACAGGTGGAAAAAATGAAGAGCACATTAATTTTCATCATGCACAAAAAACACTCAGATGGATCATTTCTTTAATCACAAAGCAAGCATCAGGCCTCAAAGGGTATTTCTGTAATCCTGTGTGTTGGGTTTAGAATTTTTTTTCACTACTTGGATGATTTCAAACCATAATTTTTAAAAGCAGCAATTTTCCCATGCACAGAAAATTTCTATCAACTATTCCATCTTTTAGATAAAATTAATCATTTTTTATTTCACAATGCCAGAATTTTCAAAGACACCTATCCTTTTCTAATTTCAACTGCAGAGATAGTGTTTCATCTAACTTGTGTGAAAGTTAGTTGATTTAATATGAAAAATCAAATTAATAAAAGATAATACACAGAAATCAGCTCTGCGTGATTATTTTATTTGAATACATATTGTGGAGGCCTAAGTTCCTAGTAAATAAAAGAGAATACAAACACTATAGATCTCCGAGGAAGTAGAAAGAGAAAGGAAACTCTTTAGTGGTGAAAAATTTGTATGACTTCAGTGGAACTGAGGGAATATTCTTGCCTCCCAATTTATATATCACAGTCTAGAATTATAACTGGTATAAAATTAATTTATCATTCTCTTTGTAGCCTGTATTTCTTGGTCAACTAGGTGATAATCTCTTGACTTCACATTTGCCAAGCAAGTGTATCCACTCTACACAGTCTTCCAGTCTACTGGTAATGAACATGAAGAAGAGATACAAGTATCAAGATATGCCTAATACAAAGTGTACAGATCAATATTTAAGAAATAGTGAAGATAACAGAACATCAGGACAACTCAGGAAGAAAGTAGAAGAAAGATTAAACAGAAGTGAAAACACGTAGTCACGTAGCTCTTTTGAAACTGTTCATTTGAGAAAGGCAAGATCTAAAATGAACTTGGAAAAGTTCGTTTGGTGTGGACAGATTTACAGTAAATGCTTCTTTCTCTGAGTCCAACTTGAAACCTGGCATTGAGGACTTTTATGTCATGGGTAGCCCAGACACGAATGTCATTCCTCATGATTCCTCTAGCCCAAGAGTCTCAATGAATTACTTTTTTAACTTTCTATTTTATATTGGAATATGGCCAGTTAAAATTGTTGTGCTCATTTCAGGTGAACAGCAAAGGAACTCAGCCATACACACACATCTATCCATTCTCCCCCAAACTCCCATCCTATCCAGGCTACCACATAACGTTGAGCAGAGTTCCCTCTGTCACACAGTAGGATCTTGTTGGTTATCCCTTTTAAATATAGTAGTGTAGATCCCCAATTCCATTATCACTTGCCCCCCATTCTTCCCCACTGGCAACCGTGAGTTCATTCTTTAAGTCTGTGAGTCTGTTTCTGTTTTGTAAATAAGTTCATTTCTATCATTTCTTTTCAGATCCCACATATAAGCAATGCCACATTTCTCGTTCTCTGTCTGACTCACTTCACTCACGATGACGATCTCTAGGCCCATCCATGTTGCTGCACATGGCACTATTTCATTCTGTCTAACGGCTGAGAAACATTGCACAGTATTGTATGTGTGTACTGCACCGTTATCTATTTCTCTCTCGATAGACATTCAGGTTGCTTCCATGCTTTCTTTATTGTAACAGTGCTTTAATGAACACTGGGGTACATGTATCCTTTTGGATCAGGTTTTTCTCCAGATATATGTCCAGGGGTGGAATTGCAGGGTTATATCACAGTTCTATTTTTAGTTTTTTAAGGAACCTCCATACTGTTCTCCAGAGTGGCTGTACCAATTTACATTCCCACCAACAGTTTAGGAGCGTTCCCTTCTCTCTACATCCTCTCCAGCATTTATTGTGTGTGGATTTTGTTGATGATAGCCACTTTGACTGGTGGCTCATCAAAACTCATCGCAGTTTTGATTTGCATTTCAATCTTATTTTGCTTTGTGCCAAGCATTAAGGCTGAACAGGGATCTGGTCACCTTAACAGAAATTAACTTTAGGGAGATAGTAGTGATATCTAGAAGGTTAAAGGTAAAAAGAATAATTCACTGATCAGAACAAATTCTGGGTATGAATAACTTAGGTGACCAAACTAGTGTATATTAGCTTTACCCGCTGATCACTTAGGAGTGATTTTTTTTTCCCATCACCTCCAGTGCCATTAATATCACCATCATATTAGCTGTCACAAAGAGATCTTTGTATAATAAACAAAGCCTTTTGAAAATTAGAAGACTATTGTATTTGCTTGCTCTACAGAGAAGAAACATCTAATTTGAATTGAAAAACTATGGGCTATATCCTCTTCCACAATCAAGATCTCTGCTCCCCTAAGCTAGGATTTTCCTGTGACCTTGCAGGAGTTCTGTAGGTGTGGAGATTTGTAAAACTTAGGATGAACTCTATAAAAAGCACCACAGACCTTCCCAAAGCCTTTGTTCTGTTGATTATCCTCCAGCACAAATAAAATCCGGTTTGGATTATTGCTGGCTATTTCAGTGATAATAAAATTGGCCAGATGACCAATTCATTACTGGTAATAAGCATTGGCCTTCATGTCTAGGGGCCCCAGATTAAAAAAAAAAAAATGTGGCAGGCCAAATGAGTATTAGGAAGTCAGTCTGAAAGTAAGGCAACAAAGCCTGTTACTTTCAATGATGCTCTTTACTTTTCATTTCCTTTTCTTTGTTTTCTTTTCTTTCCTTTTCGTTAGGATTAAAATGATCAAAGGAAAGACCAAGACAAGGTCATAAGCAGCTGTCTAATACATAATCAACACAGCTGCAAGACTGGGGGGTACAATACAGTGAAAAAAAAAAAAAAGGACAATCACAGAAGGACAATCATTAGGAGGGTGATGCAAATTTAACTCCTCCAAGAGGTTTTCTTCACTGAAGTATTTTTGAAATCCAATTCTAAAGAGGCATGCATGCCATGATTACTTCTGTGAGGAAATTCACTTAAAAGAATGTCCTAATAGCTATCTGTGATTAAAACAGGCCTAAAGCATGCTTTGGTGAATAGTTGATTCTAGTGACAGAATGTAGCATTTTGTAATAACAACTCACTAAAACAGTAAGAATTAGGGACACAACATATAGAAAGAGTGCTGAAGGAAACATGTCAAGATACCTATGTGAATCAATTCCACAGAACTCTAGAGTAGAAAGAGATTTAAGAGTCATCTATTCACTCTGTCTGTTAACACAGAAATCTCTTCAAAATACTCATGATAGGCAGTTATCTGGGATCTTAGCTGTATCTGGGATCATTAACTATAACTGCATAATGAGCTCATTCATTTTTGATACACTTCTAATTACTCCTCCACATACTGACTTTAAGCCAGTTTCCTTGACCCCCTATTCATGGTCTCCAGTTGTACCCAATAATCTAATTTACTCATTGGCCTGAGGTATGTTTATTTATGTTCAGAGCTAAGTACTTACTACTGTAAACCTTGGGCAAGTTACCTAACTTCTCTGTCCCTTAGTTTCCTCACCTTTTAAATGGAGATAATAATAAGGTTTTTGGAAGTACTAGATGAATAAATACATGTAAAGTACTTAGAATACTACCTGACAAATGACAGGCATTCAATAGATGTTCAATGAAATGATTTAAGGGCATTTGACAGTTACTCAAAGATGACAGTGATAACTAACATGTTGGGAAACATATTTACAATTCTAAAAGATTTGATTAGGTTATGGCAGCCAAACAAAACTCAGTATTAAGCTTAGCAGTAATAAAATTTTTAAAAATTCTATACCAGAAGAATGTTTCTTTTAAAACATTGGTTTAATATATAATGGAAGTAAATAGGGTTTAATGGTAATAGACGTGAAAAGACCTGGAAAGTTTCTTGATCATAACACCAGTGTGAACCAAGAGTATGACTTGGCTATCTAAAAGTGCAGAACAGAAAGAGTATGTATAAGAAAATATAAATTGTATGTGACAGTATGTTGTTCTTTACTTGCAAAGTCCTGCTTAACTCTCTGAGATGCCATGGACTCTAGCCTGCCAGGCTCCTCTACCCATGGGATTTTTCCAGGCAAGGATGCTGGAGGGTGTTGCCATTTCCTTTTGTAGGGGATCTTCCCAACCCAGGAATTGAACCCACATCTCCTGCACTGGCAGGTGGATGCTTTATTACTGAGCCACCAGGGAAGCTCATATGACAGGGTACTAACATGTATATTAGTGAACACACATATATTTACACATATGTAATAAATGTAACATATTTATATATACATATAATGATGTACATATATGTATATAATATATACATATAATGAACGGAGAAGGCAATGGCAACCCACCCCAGTGCTCTTGCCTGGAAAATCACATGGACGGAGAAGCCTGGTAGGCTGCAGTCCACGGGGTCGCTAAGAGTCGGACATGACTGAGCGACTTCACTTTCAATTTTCACTTTGATGCATTGGAGAGGGAAATGGCAACCCACTCCAGTGTTCTTGCCTGGAGAATCCCAGGGATGAGGGAGCCTGGTGGGCTGCCGTCTTTGGGGTCACACAGAGTTGGACATGACTGAAGCAACTTATTATATTACATATAATGAAGGGGAGCAGAATATACTACCCTAAAATGTACCACTTTAGCACATGGACTATTTTGAGCTGAGGGCACTTTATATGCAGCAAACTCAGAAAACACGTTTACCTCTCTAACTTACTGTGAATTCAACTTCCATAAATTCTTGAGAATTTAGATAAGAGGCTTGGCATAGAAAAAGAACTATTAACAGAAATAACTTCCCTGCCTACCAGGGAAAAGATCTGATTATCAAACATACACTCTTCGTATCATCTCATTAACTGCTCTCCTTTCCTATGAAGTCTCAGGCCCAATCTAGTCCTTAATACAAAATGACATATAATTTTCAATTGCCTTTCTGCCTTTGAGTTTCATAATTCTATGGGACTCCTATACCTACAAAATTATATTTGGTTTTACCTTATTAATCTTTCCTATGTCAATTTAATTATTAGACCAGCCAAACAACCTAGAAAGAATAAAAATCAAATCCCATAATAATGTTATATATTTAGGTATAGATAAATATATAAACATAAAGATAGAGATATGTTTTTAGAGTATATGAGTACATACAACAAATATATGAAAAAATGCCCACAATCAATCACAGTGGTTAGTTCTGGAGAGTAAGTAAAGTGAACAGAGTAAAATACTGCATTGTAAACTCTTCAACAATCCGAAGCTATGAATATATATCAACATAATTTTTATAAGGATTAAAAACATAAATGAAATGCAGTCTCCACTTCAGTTTAGTTCAGTTGCTCAGTTGTGTCCAACTCTTTGTGACCCAAAGGACTACAGCATGCCAGGCCTCCCTGCTGCTGCTGCTGCTGCTGGTAAGTCGCTTCAGTCGTGTCCAACTCTGTGTGACACCATAGACGGCAGCCCACCAGGCTCCGCCGTCCCTGGGATTCTCCAGGCAAGAACACTGGAGTGGGTTGCCATCTCCTTCTCCAATGAATGAAAATGAAACGTGAAAGTAAAGTCCGACTCTTCGAGACCCCCATGGACTGCAGCCCACCAGGCTCCTCCGTCCCTATCCATCACCAAATCCTGGAGTTTACTCAAACTCATGTCCATTGAGTCGGTGATGCCATCTGACCATCTCATCCTGTTGTCCCTTTCTCCTCCCACCTTCAATCTTTCCCAGCATTAGGGGCTTTTCAAATGAGTCAGTTCTTCCCATCAGGTGGCCAAAGGATTGGAGTTTCAATGAATATGCAGGACTGATTTCCTTTAGGATGGACTGGTTGGATCTCCTTGCAGTCCAAAGGACTCTCAAGAGTCTTCTCTAACACCACAGTTAAAAAGCATCAATTCTTCAGTGCTCAGCTTTATTTATAGTCCAACTCTCACATCCATACATGAATACTGGAAAAATGATAGCTTTGACTAGCTGGACTTTTGTTGGCAAAGTAATGTCTCAGCTTTTTAATATGCTGTCTAGATTGGTCATAACTTTTCTTCCAAGGAGCAAGTGTCTTTTAATTTCATGGCTGCAGTCACCATCTGCAGTGATTTTGGAGCCCAAAAAAAAATAAAGTCTGTCACTGTTTCCACTGTTTCCCCATCTATTTGCCATGAAGTGATGGGACTGAATGCTATGATCTTAGCTTTCTGAATGTTGAGTTTTAAGCCAACTTTTCCACTCTCCTCTTTCACTTTCATCAAGAAGCTCTTTAGTTCTTCACTTTCTGCCATAAGGGTGGAGTCATCTGCATATCTGAGGTGATTGATATTTCTCCTGGCAATCTTGATTCCAGCTTGTGTTTCTTCCAGTCCAGCGTTTCTCATGATGTACTCTGCATATAAGTTAAATAAGCAGGGTGACAATATACAGCCTTGACATACTCCTTTCCTGATTTGGAAACAGTTTGTTGTTCCATGTCCAGTTCTAACTGTTGCTTCCTGACCTGCATACAGATTTCTCAAGAGGCAGGTCAGGTGGTCTGGTATTCCCATTTCTTTCAGAATTTTCCACAATTTATTGTGATCCATACAGTCAAAGGCTTTGGCATAGTTAATAAAGTAGATGTTTTTTAATGGAACTCTCTTGCTTTTTAGATGATCCAGCAGATGTTGGCAATTTGATCTCTGGTTCCTCTGCCTTTTCTAAATCTAGCGTGAACATGTGGAAGTTCACAGTTCATGTATTTGGCTTGACTTGGAGAATTTTGAGCATTGGTTTACTAGCATGTGAGATGAGTACAATTGTACGGTAGTTTGAGCATTCTTTGGCACTGCATTTCCTTTGGATTGGAATGAAATGCAGCCTAAGTGTGTATTCATGGAAGTAAATGTTATATTCTTATCTATATGCTATATATTTTAGTAGGCCATGTGTTCTTACTCTTTTTCATGCCATTCAGCACTCGGGTTAAGTGTACTTTTTCTCAGAATAATGATTTTAAGTGCAGAAAATAAAATACAGAGGATTACAAAGGGAATTATATTAAATTTATTATCTGAATTTTAAAATAATATTGTGATATATTCACATATAATCTAGTAGTGGATACCATAACACCAAAATTTAATTTTAAAATAGAGATTAGTTAAATTTCAAATACCTCTAACAACAATAATGATACAAAATTCTATGCACTTTCTATTGGTTACTGAGTCACAAGTATTGCTAATCCCACTGAAGGAAGTGCTAATTTTTAGTTAGAAATTAGCTTTTGACAGAGGAAGGAGAAAATGGTTAATCAATAATTATTCATTTGTAGACTGCCTTTTTTACAGAAAGATAAGACTAAAGATGTAGAAAGTCAGGTTTATATATACTTTTTTTCCCCTCACCTAAGTTCTCACTACACTCCAGATTGATGATACGCATATATCAAAAAGGTGTGGCCTACTGAGGTTATCTTATTCTTATGAGAACATTAATGGGTAGAAAGAGTCTAGAGGAGACATAAAGCAGAGCAAAGGGTCTGGAAATCATGTCAAGTGAGGATGCTTAGCCTACAGAAGAACACAGACTAATAACCGCCTTCAAACAATAACAAAGAACTTCACGGGCCCAGTTCTGTTCTCAGCACTTGCGCATTTACTTGCATTCTGCAGGCCAGGACTTCTTTATGTAATCCTTTATGTGATCATCCAGTTTCTTCTGAGAAGAATGGACCTCAAGGATATTATCACTGGAGTAGTTAACCAACTCCACTTTTTCTCTTATTTGATCAACTCATTTCAATTCAACACCTAGTTATTAAGTTTGTACTATGCATGAGAAAGGGACTAGGGGCTGTCAAGGACAATAAGACAGAGGAGAAAGAAAGGGAGAGGCAGAGAGGCAGACGGAGACAATGTGAGAGATATTTGGTCTTTGCTTATCATTCAGGAGATTACATTTGGGGGGTGAGAAGAGAAAGGCAGAGTATTTGGTTTACCAATAAAGATTCATGTGTACAGTGCTGTTTTCCAGAAAGGTAAAACTAAGCACATAGAAAACCAGGTTTATATATACTTATAGATATATCAGGCATAATGTAAATTCCATAATCATCAGGGGCATACATTCATAATGAAATCTAATGAAATACAGTCTGACAACAGGATAGATGATTGGGAATCAGAACTCTTCCATAAAATCCCCGTTGCTGTAAGAGAGATCAAAACTGCTGCAAACGCTGAGATGAGGGGATGACAAACTTGGCCTGGAACAGATGAGAGAAGGGGACATTTCACAGGGCCTCGAGGGATGAGGAACATTTCAGCAAAGGAACATGAAGGGGAACGTTCGCCTTCTGGGCTGATGAAAGACTAGGCAGGGAGTCACGGACATTCTTTCCGGGAATGGCAGTCCGATACAGCGGTAGCACTAGGTGAGTGGGCTGGGGCAAAGCACGGAGAATAATACAGGATACAGCTCTAAAACCTGAGTGGCAGCACATTGTGGATGACTTGTAATCACCTGCTAAGAAGTGCGGTTTTTATTTTAGAGCAAATGGGAGTCACAGAAGACTTTTACTATGAGAATTTAAATGAACAGGTTGGTTTTATGAAGAGAACTCTGGCCATTACATGAAATACAACATATGCCAGATTATAAAGACTAAATGTAGGAAAATCTGTTAAGAAGTTAAAATGAGAGTCCAGGTAAAAGGACTCCCCTAAAAGATGAGATGATTAATGATAGTTTAATAGCAGCTCTGGTTGGATTTATAATTTATAATTCTACATGATCTGGAGGTTTGAAATCTTCTTTCTTATTGCCCATCAAAGCCTGCACCATCACAGAGATGTCATGTTGCCACTATATATACGCACATGCCCACACACATGCACACTCACACATGCACACCCATTGGTACAACATGAAGAAAAAGACCATTCCTTGCAGCACTTGGATAACCTGATTAAATTTTATTTAATTTCCTTATTTTTAGTAGAATTTTTAAGCAGTACAGGAAGCAGAGGTGCTCTCTCTCAAGAAAGGGAAAGTGATGAATTTTTTAAAGTAATAAATTAATTGGCTTCCCTGGTGGCTCAGCAGTAATGACCTGCCTGCCAAGGTAGGAGATGTGGGTTCGATCCCTGGGTTGGGAAGATCCCTTAGAGAAAGAAATGGCAACCCACTCCAGTATTCTTGCCTGGGAAATCCCATGGACAGAGGAGCCTGGAGGGCTACAGTCCATGGGACCGCAGAGGAGCTGGACATGACTTACTGACCAAGCAGCAACAACAATAAATTAGTATCAATAGAGAATTCTGCAAACTACAGAAGCCAGATGCCTTCTGCAATCCCATTAAAAAAAGAAATTAGCACTAAGCTGACCATGTTTAGTGATTTAACCTAACCCAACCATAAGAAGATGTCCTTGATATATTTGCTTATTTGTGTTAATTATGGATTTCCTACTTCCCTACACATGAAGTAAGCTTTGAGGGAATTTTAATTTTCCTCTGAAAAAATAAATATACAAAGATTAATCTCATATAGGAAAATGTAGTGTGCAATAACAAACTTAGAGAATTTTTTTATATCATGGTTCTAAGCGCATTCATGCAAGGATACAAATAATCAAGTGCTCCCAAGCACCTTTTATCATCTCCATTTCTTTCTTTTCATTTTACTTTAATGTTCTCATTTTTAGAGCAACACCCTATATACAGAGAAGGTGAGTAATATGCCTGGGTACTAAGTAGCAGAGATCAGACTTAAGAGCAGGTCAGTCAGAAATGTTCATCAGAACCTAAATCAAAACTTCAAAGGAAGAGATAAATATGGACTGGTGTAAGGGAGATGGGATTTGATCAACAATGAAAAGGGAAACAGCAGAAACCAATAAAAAAATAATAGATGACAGATACAGATGAATGAAAGAGGATACATGGATGACTAGAGAAGAAGGAAAAAGAAAACTACAGTAAGCTGAAGTCATGCTCATCTTTCACCCCGTGATTCCTCATTACAGAACCAGGACATTTCCAGGGATATTTCTGTTTCTTCTGCAGTTTAACTCAGTGAGAATAACTATAATTTATTCTCAGTGAGAATAACTACAGCCTCAATGTACACTGTAACTTTACATTTATTATTTCACTATTCTCTTCCACATAAATAGGTTTAAAAAAAAAAAAAAAAAAGGTTTAAATGAATTTTGGAGCACCAAACTTGAAAGGAGTATATAAAAGAAAAGGGAGGTCTCGTGACATTTCCTTTCTAATTTGGATTACTCCATGTTATGCTTTTGCTTTTTTGTCTCAAGTCTAATTTCAGAACTCTTTGACTCACTCACGTTAACTGAAAAGCTTTTAGTTAATTCAGTTGATTTTTTGGAAATTATTTTCAATTTAGCAGTAAATTAATATCAATAAAGAAAAGCAGTTGGAGTTGTCAAGGTGTTAAAAGGAAACTGTTCTTATTAGCATTTCCTTTCATATTTATCTGAATAATGAAAACAAATGCATTGTTTCCCTGCACTTAGTACTTCACTGCTAATGACATTTTTCTTTACCTATTCAGCTTTTTTAAAATAAATATCTCATACCCCTTGTTGAAATTATTTCTTACTGTAACAAAGACAAAAGAAATGTTATTCAGAATTTAGACCAATGGTCCAACTTAGTTCAATAATTCCTGAGCTGATAGGAGTATACTATTTTAGGAAGCATGCATGTGAGCATACTCAGTTGTTTCAGTCATGTTGGACTCTTTGTGACCTCATGAACTGTAACCCATCAGGCTCCTCTGTCTGTGGGAATCTGCAGGCAAGAATACTGGAGAGGTTTGCCATGCCCTCCTCCAGGGGATCTTCTCTACCAGGGACTGAACATGTGTCTCCTGCACTAAAGGCAGATTCTTTACTGCTGAGCCACTGGGGAAGCCCCTTTATGAAGCATATATTTTATTTTATTGTCTCAACAGAACCACCCTAGCACGGTGTCTTGGGATGATGTGAACATTCCTCCACTCCCACCCCCAACACAGGAATTGTCCAGAAAATAAGCCACTGGCTCACACTGCTTGACAAAAAATGTTAGCTAGATTCCACGTAATAATAAAAAAGACAAATGTTTCCATGTCAGAATACTGACCCAGCCATGCCCTACCAGTAAGTCTCCACATATTTCTCCCCTTTCTACCCCAAGAACTCTAGTCCAAGTCAGGATTTCACCACAGCCTATTCACAGAGGAATGACTCTTCCCATTAGCACTGAAACCTTCTGATTAGAAGACTGCCGGGGGCCAGTGTGAGGAACTCCGCCCATGGCACAGGCCATGAGAAAGGAGGCTTGGCATACGCAAAGGCATGATCAAGCCTCAGGAAACCCCTGTTCCCGAGCATCTAACCCCAAAACCAGAGTCTGTTTTATGCTCTCACCTACGCCTCTGACTTTACGGGGGGCTCTCCCCCATAACCGTTTCTCTCGGAGAAGAAGTAAACGTGCAGCTCCAAGGCAATAAAAATTCCTGGGCGTGACAAGAGTGTTTCAGCTTACGGACTCCTCTGTAGGTTATCTAGCCCGCCTAGATATAGGTTCGTCCGGCCACATGTGATTGTTTACAGCCTCCCAACCTGAGAGGCACGAGATGTTTTAGACTTACTAAAGGCAAATTCTTTGGGGGAGTTGGAAATTATTAGTATAGTGGGTTGGTTAGGAATTATATTGGTGAAGGGTTTTTCATTTGTTGTGTCAATAATTGCTGCTAATTCTCTGCCCTGGGTGTGACAAGGATGTCTTAGGTCAAACCTCTCTGCTGACAGACTAGCTTGCGTGACAGGATTATCCATACTCCTTGCCACTACTCACATGATTGTTTTCTACCTCTTAAGCATAAACAGCACAGAGAGTTTTGGAGTATTTTGAGAGTCTTAATTAGCACAGGGCTTTTTCTTCTTGTTGAGTCAATGACTGCCGCCAGGCCTCCATATCCTTAGGCACCTGGGAATATATTAATCAATGTATTTGAAATATAGAAAAGGAAATATAGTAGTTTTTAAGGTTAGCAATACTAGACTTTTTGAATTAATGGATTTTCTCTTTTGTAACAGATCACTGTACTTTGTTATAAATCACTGTGTCCTTGCTATGTAAAAATGTAACTTTATCACTATCTTAAGACTAAATAGATCTTAAGGGGAACATTGGTGAAAGGATTTTCATTTGTTGGGCTGATGTTTGCAGCTAAATCTCCATATTCCCTGCCCTTATAATGAATATAACTAGCATATAGGAGAAATAAGCATTAACCTTTAAGCATATAGGAGAAATAAGTATTAACCTTTAAGATTAATCATGTTAACCTTGGGTTAAATAAATTCCTTTCTTGACTGTAACTCACTACACCCTCATCCTATAGGAATGTAACTTCATTTGGAGGGTGGTGCCTGGTTTAAGAAAAAACACCCTTGGAAAAAATAAGTTTTTTGGTTATCAGAAAGAAAGGATCATAAAATGTCAGCGGGTCTCGTGGCCAGAAGATGATGTAATATCCCCAAGACCTTTTTTTATACATTTATGTGAAGCACCTGATTTTGATAAAGGTCAGGACTGCTGACCCCCGCGTGACTCTGTATTCATCCCTATATGTAACAAAAGGTATATAAGCAAACACCAAAATAAAGACATTGGATCAGTTTCCAGAAAGACTGATTCCCTCATGTCATTCTTTTCTGCTCCCCGTTTTTCTGGCTGAATTCCCATCTGGAGCGTGGGTGCCCTCCAAGTCTACTTATTTGCCCCGGTTTTCAAGCCCACGCGAGAAGGAGCCCAAGGAGAGGCACCTTCCGATATTCAAGTGGCACCGGTGGCCCAACGTAGATGGTGCAAATTCCTTGTCTTGGAATTTTATTGGTATACCACATAAACCAAGTTATTCAGCCCCTTTTTCTCCCCTACTATTTTCTGGCCGAATTCCCATCTGGTGCATGGGTACCCACCAAGCCTATTAATTTTGCCTGGGCTTCTAAGATCGGACCGGGGGGGGGGTGGCGGGGGGGCTCAGTGCCTCCTCTCCTTTGGGAGAACAGGAAGACGCCTGCAGCCTACATAGGTGGTGATTGGTATTCCATGTGAACCAAGTTATTCAGCCTCTTTTCTCTGCTAATTTTTCTAATCCCTCTCTATCTGTAATTAAATAAGTTATTTCCAAAGACACCGACGCTGTCCCCACCTTCGAATTCCCTGGATCCACCGGGGCTGGACCCCGGCACAAGACCTCTTGTGTTTTATTCTAATTAACTGTTTATGGGGCTGTCCAATCTCTCTCTTAAACATCTGGCCACTGAAAGAGGTCATCTTCCAATGCCAGAAAGAATGTGTCAGCTCTGCATGGGCTACTGGCCTTTAAGTGTAAACGGTTTCTGCACATCCACAAGCATACACAACTTCATATTTTTCATAGTTATAAATAAATCTTCTGGAAACCCAAACCTCTTCTCCCAAAGCATAGATGGGATGCTATGGTACAGCTCTGCTCTGAACTATAACAGGAGGCCTGTTCCACTCATCCGATATGCTGAAGCAGGCACACGCCTTGTTGCTGCTGCTGCTGCTGCTGCTGCTAAGTTGCTTCAGCAATGTCCAACTCTGTGCGACCCCACAGATGGCAGCCCACTAGGCTCCCCCATCCCTGGGATTCTCCAGGCAAGAACAATAGGGCACATGCCTTCAGTTCAGTTCAGTTCAGTTGTTCAGTCCTGTCCGACTCTTTGCAAACCCCATGAACTGCAGCACGCCAGGCCTCCCTGTCCATCACTAACTCCCAGAGTTCACTCAGACACGTCCATCAAGTCAGTGATGCCATCCAGCCATCTCATCCTCTGTCGTCCCCTTCTCCTCCTGTCCCCAATTCCTCCCAGCATCAGACTCTTTTCCAGTGAGTCAACTCTTCACATGAGGTGACCAAAGTATTGGAGTTTCAGCTTTAGCATCATTCCTTCCAAGGAAATC
The DNA here is from genome assembly GCF_023091745.1 of Budorcas taxicolor. Classification (NCBI taxonomy): domain Eukaryota; kingdom Metazoa; phylum Chordata; class Mammalia; order Artiodactyla; family Bovidae; genus Budorcas; species Budorcas taxicolor. Next base: position 18,368,978 of record NC_068917.1, on the reverse strand, counting down.
CCAGGGCTGATCTCCTTCAGATGGACTGGTTGGATCTCCCTGCAGTCCAAGGGACTCTCAAGAGTCTTCTCCAACACCACAGTTCCAAAGCATCAATTCTTCGGCGCTCAGCCTTCTTCACAGTCCAACTCTCACATCCATACATGACCACAGGAAAAACCATAGCATTGACTAGACAGACCTTAGTCGGCAAATGTCTCTGCTTTTGAATATGCTATCTAGGTTGGTCAAAACTTTTCTTCCAAGGAGTAAGCATCTTTTAATTTCATGGCTGCAGTCACCATCTACAGTGATTTTGGAGCCACAAAAAATAAAGTCTGACACTGTTTCCACTGTTTCCCCATCTATTTCCCATGAAGTGATGGGACCGGAAGCCATGATCTTTGTTTTCTGAATGTTGAGCTTTAAGCCAACTTTTTCACTCTCCTCTTTCACTTTCATCAAGAGGCTTTTTAGCTCCTCTTCACTTTCTGCCATAAGTGTGGTATCATCTGCATATCTGAGGTGATTGATATTTCTCCCAGCAATCTTGATCCAGCTTGTGTTTCTTCCAGTCCAGCGTTTCTCATGATGTACTCTGCATAGAATTTAAATAAGCAGGGTGACATTATACAGCCTTGATGTACTCCTTTTCCTATTTGGAACCAGTCTGTTGTTCCATGTCTAGTTCTAACTGTTGCTTCCTGACCTGCATATAGGTTTCTCAAGACGCAGGTCAGGTGGTCTGATATTCCCATCTCTCTCAGAATTGTCCACAGTTTATTGTGATCCACACAATCGAAGGCTTTGGCATAGTCAAGAAAGCAGAAATAGATGTTTTTCTGGTACTCTCTTGCTTTTTCCATGATCCAGCGGATGTTGGCAATTTGATATCTGGCTCCTCTGCCTTTTCTAAAACCAGCTTGAACATCAGGAAGTTCACAGTTCACGTATTGCTGAAGGCTGGCTTGGAGAATTCTGAGCATGACTTTACTAGTGTGTGAGATGAGTGCATTTGTGCGGTAGTTTGAGCAATCTTTTGCATTGCCTTTCTATGGAATTGGAATGAAAACTGACGTTTTGCAGTCCTGTGGCCACTGCTGAGTTTTCCAAATTTGCCGGCAAACTGAGTGCAGCACTTTCACAGCATCATCTTCCAGGATTTGAAATAGCTCAACTGGAATTTCATCACCTTCACTAGCTTTGTTCGTAGTGATGCTTTCTAAGGCCCACTTGACTTCACATTCCAGGATGTCTGACTCTAGGTGAGTGATCACACCATCGTGATTATCTGGGTCATGAAGATCTTTTTTGTACAGTTCTTCTGTGTATTCTTGCCACCTCTTCTTAATATCTTCTGCTTCTGTTAGGTCCATACCATTTCTGTCCTTTATCAATCCCATCTTTGCATGAAATGTTCCCTTGGTATCTCTCATTTTCTTGAAGAGACCTCTAGTCTTTCCCATTCTGTTCTTTTCCTCTATTTCTTTGCATTGATCACTGAGGAAGGCTTTCTTATCTCTTCTTGCTATTCTTTGGAACCCTGCATTCAGATGCTTATATCTTTCCTTTTCTCCTTTGCTTTCCACCTCTCTTTTCACAGCTATTTGTAAGGCCTCCCCAGACAGACATTTTGCTTTTTTGCATTTCTTTTCCATGGGGATGGTCTTGATCCCTGTCTCCTGTACAATGTCACAAACCTCCATCTATAGTTCATCAGGCACTCTATCTATCAGATATAGTCCCTTAAATCTATTTCTCACTTCCACTGTATAATCATAAGGGATTTGATTTAGGTCATACCTGAATGGTCTAGCAGTTTTCCTCTGAATTTGGCAATACGGAGTTCATGATCTGAGCCACAGTCAGCTCCTGGTCTTGTTTTTGTTGACTGTATAGAGCTTCTCCATCTTTGGCTGCAAAGAATATAATCAATCTGATTTCGGTGTTGACCATCTGGTGATGTCCATGTGTAGAGTCTTCTCTTGTGTTGTTGGAAGAGGGTTGTTTGCTATGACCAGTGCAGTTTCTTGGCAAAACTCTATTAGTCTTTGCCCTGCTTTATTCCACATTCTAAGACCAAATTTGCCTGTTATTCCAGGTGTTTCTTGACTTCCTACTTTTGCATTCCAGTCCCTTATAATGAAAAGGACATCTTTTTTGGGTGTTAGTTCTAAAAGGTCTTGTAGGTCTTCACAGAACCATTCAACTTCAGCTTCTTCAGCGTTACTGGTTGGGGCATAGACTTGGATTACCGTGATATTGAATGGTTTGCCTTGGAGACAAACAGAGATCTTTCTGTCGTTTTTGAGACTGCATCCAAGTACTGCATTTTGGACTCTTTATATGCCTATGCCTTAGGTATCCTTAAATAGCATGAACCCTCAGTTTCTACCATATTATCACCCTCCTTTGCATCAGTGGTTCCTTCCTGATTCATGGAATCAGGGATCTATGACTCCACATCTCCTCTTACAGTTCCTTTCAGAAGCTCTCCTATGAATAGTAACCCCGTAATCCACTGCATGATTCCAGAATCCTTTGGCATGTCTGCAAAGGCTCCTTCACAAAGACCACAGAACCTGACATAGCTTGACACCCATTCAAGGTTAGGTTTGTCACCCACAGTAATCATCTGCAGCAGTTAAAATCTGCTTTACATATTAGATTACATGTGAAAGCTAATGTGAAAGTGAAGTCACTTACTCGTGTCCGACTCTTTGCGACCCCACGGACTGTAGCTTACCATGCTCCTCCATCCATGGTATTTTCCAGGCAAGGGTACTGGAGTGGGTTGCCATTTCCTTCTCCAGAGGATCTTCCCAACCCAGGTCAAACCTGGGTCTCCCGCAATGTAGGCAGACGCTTTACCTTCTGCCCTGAGCCACCAGGGAATAGATTACATGTAAAGAAACCTAAATCTGTGAGAGAAGAAAATTGAGAAGTCAAAGTATTATTTCTATCCTAACACTACTGAATTCTCCACTTTCAAAGAAATGGCTTCAAATCCTTTGCCATAGTCGATGTAAAAGTGCAAATCTCTAACCCTATAAAATATCTGGGAGATGATATCCACAGTCTATATGATTTTTCTATGATTCCAGAGCTTGGAAGAAAAAAAGGTGTGGAACTCTGGAAGTGAAGGGGCAAAATTAAGGTTCAGTAATAGGATATAAGAAAGAATAGAAAGAAAGCAACTTTTCCACTTAAGACAAGGACATTAGTCAGAAGTAGTGATGGTCCCTGAACATGAACATGGATCATCACTACTTCTGACTAGTGTCCTTGTCTTAAGTGGAAAAGGTGCTTTCTTTCTATTCTTTCTTATATCAGTCTTTTGGACTCTGTGGGAGAGAGGGGGATGATTTGGGAACATGGCATTGAAACATGTATAATATCATATAAGAAATGAATCACCAGTCCAGGTTCGATGCAGGATACAGGATGCTTGGGGCTGGTGCACTGGGATGACCCAAAGGGATGGTATGGGGAGAGAGGTGGGAGGGGGGTTCAGGATGTGGAACATATGTACACCCATGGCGGATTCATGTTGATGTATGGCAAAACCAATACAATATTGTAAAGTAATTAGCCTCCAATTAAAACAAATAAATTTATATTTAAAAAAAGAAGTAGTGATGAGAGATTAACAACTTCAAACACTTGTTCTATATGTCAGGTTCACCTCAAGGCCTGCTTACTCAGCATTTGTTGGCACCTCTTCCTTCTATCGCTCACAAATTGTATTTCATAACTGTGGTTCATTCTGTACTGGCTCAGCACGTACACTTATAAGCTCTGTAATGCAGGACTTTTTGTATTTCTGTATCTTCTGTATCTTTACATGGCTTCACTCCAGTCTTGGGTATATGTTAGATGTGAACGTGAAAGCTGCTCATTCATGGCCAACTCTTTGTGACCCTATAGAATATACAGTCCATGGAATTCTTCAGGTCAGAATACTGGAGTGGGTAGCCGTTCCCTTCTCCAGGGGATCTTCCCAACCCAGGAATCAAACCCAGGTCTCCCGCATTATAGGTGGATTCTTTACCAGCTGAGCCACAAGAGAAGCCCAAGAATACTGGAGTAGGTAGCCTATCCCTTCTCCAGGGGATCTTCCTGACCCAGGAATTGAACCAGGGTCTCCTGCATTGCAGGCAGATTCTTTACCAACTGAGCTATCAGAGAAGCCCATATGTTAGATGACTGCTGATTGATCATTTAGATAGATTAAGAAAAATAATTCAACACTAACAGGATTGAGCTCATATCAGAGTTAGGTTTAAATATAGAAGAAATTTGGCAAAATATTTGAAATTAAAGGCTATACCATTTAGGCCATTTTTAATAAATGATTGGAATGACTCACAACCAACAAGAGAAACTGAGCCCAGAAACAAGAATCTTTCAAAAATCATCTTTTATTCAGAATACTCAAGATACTGATATGCATACACTTCATATGAAAGTTTAGAGAATCTGTTACTATGGTAATTGTTAATCATGAATTTTCAAGGAGAGATGCCAGAGAAGAATTAAGTGTTATTATGTACCTATGTTAGAGCAACATACAGTGGTTCTTATGTTGAAATCTTATTGTACTTGCAAAGTCAAATATATTAAACTGACTTGATGTTTGCAAACTGAATCCTAAAGAAGATTATTTTAAGCATTTTGAAAAGTTGCCCAACAACCACAAAAATAAACAGCACCTAGAATTAATGAAGTCACTTTGTCTAAGCAGATCAAATTGCTTTTAAAAACTAACGATTTTTCAGTATTCTCCTGCCTTCTCCAGTAATTTCATTCCTCCTGTTCTACAATAGTCTTGTAGGTTTTCATATTTTTATGTACTAATCTTCCTAAACTGCCATTGATCTGAAAGAAAATTCAAGAACATTGCACTTTACATCTATTTCACTTTTTGACAAATTGGAGAAGTTGGGTCCAGTAGAGGTGAATTACTTGACTGTTATCTCATACTGAATTAGAAAAAGAGAAGAAAACATGTCTTACATTGCTCATTGCTTTATCTCCAGTACCTGATACAGTCTCTAATACATAAATATATGCTCAGTAAATAGTTCTGAATGAATAAGACTAGGCACAGCCAATCAGGGATAGAAGTTTTTTCAGTGAAGACTCAAGAAAGAGAAGTGAAAGCAAATCTAGGCCTGGAACTTACCTTCTGTAGAAGGAGGTGAAAAAAATAACAAGCAAGAGGCAGGACTGGCCAGGTGAGAGTTGGTATTTCTGGAGTCATAAACTCAAAAAGGCATTGGACATTTGGATAGAGAACTAGATTCAGGAGACAAATGATTCTTGGCTTATATATTATCTGCCCCAAAGCAAGATGAATTTACAAAAATCTAACTGAAATTTGGTAGATAGGCAATTCTGTCAAATTTTTTCTAGAAAGAGATATTTAGTGGAAATCAATAAATCAAAAAGCAAGATGCTAACACATGGTCTTTCCTGATATATATAATATTATTACTGCTTAATTTTATGAGATATAAATTTATTGGCAAGACCTCCATAGGCTTAAGGGTTTCCCTGGTGGCTCAGTGGTAAAGAGTCTGTCTGTAAATGCAAGAGACATGTGTTTGATCCCTGGGTCAGGGAGATGCCCTGGAGAAGAAAATGGCAACCCACTCCAGTATTCTTGCCTGGAGAATTCAATGGACAGAGGATCCTGCAGGCTACAGTCCACGGGGTCACAGAGTCAGACAGGACTCAGTACTGAACAACAACAATGACCACAGGCTTATTTAATCCAGTAGCCTATTTTCCAGAATCAGTGAGTTAGTCAAGTTAAATATTTCTGCCAAGAAGTACTTTAGAAACATGTTTGTATGACTAAGAAGGGACATAGAAATGATTATTCTATATCCTACTGGCTATAACAAATATATAAGATGTATTTAATTTTTTAATGTCTTAATTTCTATATAAAAGGAGTTCAGAGCTGGCTGTTGAACACATAAGGCCTATTTTACCTGTTCAGCTTGCTAATACACTCTCTTTGGTGTACAGTATTCTCTTTTCTTGGTCATTCTCATCTCCCCTTCCCTTCTTTCTCAGCCTCTGAAATCCTGCTAGAACATCAAGACCCAACTTAAATGCTAACAGCTCCTCTAGAGACGGTCTTGCTTAGAAGAATCAGAGTTCCTGCCATCTTCAGTCTTCACTTATCACACTCTAGCCTTTATATCCCCTATGACTCTTCATATCAGCTCATGATCCCTCTAATGGCAGAGCTAAACTCTTTTTCATTTTTGTCTTTCCAGAACTGAATACAGAAGATGCTCAATAAATAACTGAATGAAATGATTTATTGAGGGAGTGAATGAATAGATACTCTGAATGAAGAATGTGGTTTCTCTGTAATAGAAGACCACCCAAAAACACGGAGTCAGGGCAAAAATGATCAAAACTGAAGTGAGTGAGAAATTAACAAACTGAAAAGCAAGGATTCTTGAGTAGCATATCCTGGTATGGTTAAGAAATTAGTACAAGTCAGTTTTCTGATAATCTAAGTCTTCTTAGTTTAACTTCATATTTAGTAATAATTCAAACAAAGAGTTTTCTCACTCTTATGTCATTATTTTAGGATATATTCCTATTTGAGAAAAACAGATATAATTAGGATACAATGTTCATCCTTTAATTGAATGAATTCTCTTAACACACAGCAATCCCCTTTAACATGCAGGAAAAAGCAATTTACTGACTAGCACTTTAACACTGGGGAACTTTGTGCAATCCTGTAATTTAGTCCCAGAAGACAAGATCTCCATTACAGGCCAAAATTATCCTTTAAAAGAAAAGTGTACTTTCTGCAGTTGTGTGTGTTAGTAGATGTTTTTGAACTATAAGATCAGGTTTCATAAATATACCTCCCTGTTCTTTCCTATGCTGTGTTTATTCTGTTCAAGCCAAGAGCTATAACATAAAAAGATGCTTTCTCAAGAGACTGAATATTAGAAAGTCATGCATCTAAGCATAAAGAACATTCAGTCTGCCAAGAACAGAATCAAAAATCTGAAAATGGCATTTGATTTCCTGGTTAATAACATTTCAGAGTTTTCTGCCTACCCTTCCTGAGCAGAACTAGGTTCATAAACAGAGCAAAGTAACTCTAAGAAATGTAGCTGGGATAAAGGGGGATGTTTGGGCAGAATGTCAAACTGGCCTCCATGCTGAGAACCAAGGTTGGAGACAGACAGTAGAAACTGCCCCGTTTGGTCCTATAAAACATTTTCCTTCATTCATAGAATAACAGAGAAGGATGAATTAGGAAAACCAAATTGAATGTTACAAGCCCAGTGACAGGTCATTAGGGAAGTGAGAATTAGGGGATAGCATTTCCAGAAGAGCTATCTAGATTTAGATTTAAATGTACTAGAATTTACTATAAAGGCAGCTCAAGGTTGAGAGAAGAGCAAAGAAACAATGTTCTATAAAACTACTGATATTCAGAAGAAAAGAAGTAAAGTGAGCATGGGAGAAAAGAAGTTTGAAAGTCATCATTTACCTTAAGTCAGAGGCATGTATGGTCCAGAGACCCTAGGGACTCACAAGGTCAAAACTAGTTTCATAATTATACCAAGACACAATTTGCCTTTTCACAACCATTCTCTCATAAATATACAGTGATTGTTTCCAAAAGCTATATGATGTGTAATGTCACAACAGACTGGTGCAGAAATAGATATGTTTAGGTCAGACAATAAAAAGATCATCAAAATACTATTTTTTCATGTATTTTACTTGCTTTAGAAAATAAGTAGAGTTTTTTTTTATATAATATATATGATTTCAAAGGTGATTATTTACTAGTTATATTTTAAATTAATCAATAGATATTTCTAAAATTTCACAGTTTTAATTTTGAACATGGTAAATATCGATATGGGGCTTCCCAGATCACACAGTGGTAAAGAACCCACCTGCCAATGTAGGAGACGTGGGAGATATGGGTTCGAGCCCTAGGTTGGGAAGATCCCATGGAGGAGAAAATGGCAACCCACTTCAGTATTCTTGCCTGGAAAATCCCACGGACCAAGGAGTCTGGTGGACTACAGTCCATGGGGTCACACAGAGTCAGACACAACTGAGCACATCACAGCAGTAGCAGATATGGATATACATTATCCACACAAACAAAAGCTCTGGGGTATCCTCAATAATTTTTAACATTCAACAATGTATGATGACAAATTGCTTAAGGACTATTGGTTTATACAATCTTTCCTATCTTAGTAAATGACTTTTTCTCCTAGTTTCTCAAGCTAAGAATCTTATAGGAATGTTTCATTCATTTCTTTCCTCATTTCCTTATATGCCAGTTCTCACCAGAGCCTGTATGTTCAACCACCAAAATGTATCTCTGACCTGCTTTCATCTTTCTAGCTGCACTCCATCACCATAAGCTGAGGCTCAGCCTTCTCTGGAGTGGTAAGGGCACCTTTGCTGACATCCTTGCCTCTTGTCCCTCTCTGATCCACTGTTTTACTCAACAAGGCAATTTTATCCAACAGATGCTACAGTCACAGTGTCCAGGTCCTGAGAAACTTTCAAGAATGCGACACAATGGTTAAGACTCAAAGAAAAATAATTACTGACTCAAAAACAATCATTTTAAATACACAAGATAAAAGTTAATTCATGCTTATTTTAAAGTCTAAAGATTGCCATGTCAGCTAGAAACACAACACAATTAGTTATGGAAATTGAAAGTCACTCAGTCATGTCCAACTCTTTGCAATCCCATGGATATACAGTCCATGGAATTCTACAGGCCAGATTACTGGAGTCGGTAGCCATTCCCTTCTCCAAGGGATCTTCCCAACCCAGGGGTGGAACCCAGGTCTCCTGCATTGCAGGTGAATTCTTTACCAGCTGAGCCATCAGAGAAGCCCAGTGATAGAAAAGCTATATTTGATTAGGTATACAGGTACAGTAAATATACATGATAAGAGGTGGATAGCATCTCTAGAGGAAGCGTTTGGTTCATGCCTATCTCCTCATCTTCATCTCATGTATCAGTAATTTCCTACTTACTGGGATTGAACACCACAGACGATGTTCTTCCACCTAGAACATGGCTAGTTCCTTCCCACCTCAGAACTTGGACACAGGCAGTTAGTTCCTTGAGTCTTAAATACTCTCTAAACTCTTTTCAGAATGCATTATTTCTCATCTTTCAGGTCTCAGAAGCTGCTTTTGTTTTTCAGAAAGCCTGTTCTTCGCCATTCTATTCAAAAAATGGCTTCCTAAACTATCACTCTTAAATGTTTACTCTTTTACAGAACTTCTTACTATAATCCTTTAATTATCTCATTTGCCTATAGTTTGCTTGATTATTGTCTATATCTTCCAACCAAATTTAAGTTATTATAGGGCTGAAATTAGGAATGAAAGCTATGTAAGTGTGGTATGTAGAGGGGGGATGAAAGTGGTACCATTAGTTGGGAACTATCATCTTTGAACAGAAATAAACATACTTCTGGAATCCTGACCCTCTTCTGGAACACCAACTCCATCTCTCTAAGATATTTATGTCTATAAAGTTACTCTGGGATGAAATACAAAATAATTATAGATAAGAGACTGCTATTGACACTTGGTTTTTTGGGAGTTATTTTTCTAAGAAATGTGATAATTGGACAGAAATTAATATTTTACTATGTTCCTAGTGAGATATAATGGTTGACTTATTTTTAAAGGAACATGATAAATGCTGGTATGAAACTGAACTAAGACCACTAATGACAGCAGGGAGACAAATCCTGATTGTCTATTGTACTGTAGCTCCTCCAAATCCTATGAATATCTTTAGAAATTAAAATACATGCTGCACTTTAAAATAAGGAGCCAGTCAGGGAATTCTCCACAGACATTCAAAGTTCAAGAAATAATACTAGATTAAACAAAGATAATCAATATTTGATCTTTATGATCTCTAAAACTATCATTCACACAGTTCAACTTAAAACAATGCTTGCGTTCATAAATCATATTATTTGCAATTATTCTGACCTCAGAAGCACGGGTTTCTATGTATTTAAAAAAAACATTCAGTAGTCTGTTCTGTACTTATATTGTCCAGAAACTTTAATGATCATATAATCCAGGTCACAGGGGGGTTTGTCTTTGTTTTATTGTTTTGTTTTGTTTTGTTTTTAAAGCATCAGGATTAAAATATACAGAGAAAAGGAAAAATAAAGAGAGATCTTTCTTCTCCTCTGCATGAGAGAGAGAACAAAGAAAAAGAATTTAGAGAGGATTCAGGGAATGAAGAGATAGAAAGATGGACGGAGGAGGAGTGGAAAGAGTAGGGAAAAAGAAGAGGAGGAAAATGTAGAGGAGAGAATGGATTTATCTTTGTTCGGGAAATTATCTCTTTCTTAGAATATGCTGAACTGTAAGCAACTGTACACTCTCAATAAGCTTTGTTATCAGCATTGTTAGTGATGTCATCGACTGTTCTGGCTGTTATATTCAACCTATTAAGAAAAAAATGTGTTTTTGCTTATGTTCTGTTTCCAAGCTTAGATCTATTGTTTCACTAATCTCAGACATAAAGGGAAGGATAGGAGAATGGACTTAGAAAGATCTCGGTTTAAACTGCCAACTCTACTTCTTACTGGCTATATTTCTTACCTCAAATAGGGTAGCAAACAGGGCAACTATTCTTTTTTTAATTGATGTACAGTATTTACAATATTATACTAGTTTCAGGTGAACAACATAGTGACGTGCTCCATTAAAAGTTATTATAAGATAAAGATTATAATTCTCTATCTATACAATATATCTTTACTACTTATCTACTTTATACAGAGTAGTTTGCATCTTTTGGGACGTCCCTAGTGGCTCAAATGGTAAAGCATTTGCCTACAATGTGGGAGACCTGGGTTTGATGCCTGGGTTGGAAAGATCCCTTGGAAAAGGAAATGACACCCCACTCCAGTACTCTTGCCTGGAAAATCCCATGGACAGAGGAGCCTGGGAGGCTACAGTCCATAGGGTCGCAAAGAGTCGAACAAGACTGAGCGACTTCACTTTCACTTTCTTTTGCATCTTTGAAGAAGGAAATGGCCAGTATTCTTGCTTGGAAAATCCCGTAGACAGAGGAGCCTGACAAGCTACAGTTCATGGGACTGGACAGAGTTGGACATGACTTAGCGATTGAATAATGGCAACAAGTTTGTATCTTAGTCTCTTCTTCTCTAAGATAAACTTAATTATACAATCTACCTTAGTGATAAAATATCAGTGAATACTATGTACACATAGCAATATTAATACAAACACCTTAGATTTAAAATAAATTATTTCTCCCTAAAGAAAACAATAGAAGGAAATAATCCAACATGAGAACAGTTGCAAGAACTTTTCAAGTTTTGGGTAAGAAGTTCATACTGCTAGTACAATGGGAATGTACGCATTTATAAAATGTGTCATCTAAATATTCAGTACTTCATGTTATTTGTCATATTTAAAAGGCAAAATCACAGAACACTGTTCAGGTTACATCATGAACTGATCTTTTTTACACTGTCCATCCCTACTATCTGATGGAAATACTGCATTACATTTCAGGAGTATAAGCTCTTACCTACACTTTACAGTGCCAAAACAGCTTCCCTGGTGGCTCAGCTGGTAAAGAATCTGCCTGCAATGTGGGAGACCTTGGTTGGATCCCTGGGTTGGGAAGACACTCTGGAGGAGGGAAAGCCTACCCACTCCAGCATTCTTACCTAGAGAATTCTATGACTGTACATGGGTCTATATTCCATGGGACTATACATGGACTATCCATATGTTACAGAGAGTCGGACACAACTGAGTGACTTTCACTACACTTTCCAGTGCCAGAATTTCTTTCTGGACACAAAACGTCTCCCAGGTAGTTACGTATATTTTTAGAAAGAAAGAAACTAAAGTCTTGATATTACAGATTTCACACTCACAGCTTACATTTCAGGAGTGACCCCTAAATTCCAGGATATGGAGTCAGCTTGTCATTTTGCTGGGACATGGATTATTATTACAAGTACTTCAAGGCTGGAGGCACATTCAACATGGCTTTATTGTTCTCTCTTCATTATCATTTACTTGTTTTATAGAGGAAGTCATATGCTAAATAGGTATTCAAGAATCCAGATTGACACGTTCCCCGGAGGGATTATTCACAAATGTGAGGGTTCACTGCGCATTAAAAAGTCAAGAATATTTGAAATCATTTGCCTCAAACAGGTCAGACCAACACATTTCCCTTCTTTAATGTACTCGTTACAGAGTGTTATCATTTATGGTAGCAAAATAAGCCTCAAGAAAAAGGATGGAAATGATGTCCAGATGTTCTCTGAATTTCTCTAAGCCAGGGGTCTGGGGGTAGTCATTGTGATAACAATATTGAACATTTTTTGGCATGAAAGGTTCATTATTTTTCCCTAATAAAAAGCTCTGGCTCCTCTGTGAAAGCAAGGAAAGAGTAAATTCCTAACATCCAGATTTCCTTTGGGATTAAAGTGGGAATAAAATAAGAATTGCCTTTTATTAAATTTTCTTATTATGTGTTATGAAAATTAATTACCCCTTGAACAAACCTGATGTAAAACAGTTAAACATTGTATGTTTCCTATTTTCCACATAGCATCTTTTCAAAAAATTAATTATAGCCAATAGTTTCTATTCAAAGGGGAATAATTAAAAGCAGTGTGAGGGAGTGAGGAGATAATGATGCCATATTAAAATTAATAGAAGCATTTAAAAATTAACTGGCCTTTATTAGAGTTCAAATTGTTAAAACTTAATAATTTATATATATACATATATATATATATATGTAAGTATTCAATATTTATATTAAATCCAAATTAGGTTTTATAGTCTGAGAAACAATAATTGATAGGTAATTTCTCTTATTTAAAAAATTTTTCAGTTTGTGTGAGACAAAATCAAATATTTCAGATCAGGAATTTCTTTAAACAGAAAACAATAAGGTTGAATGTGGCTGTATGCTGTTTTGTCTATGTCTCAGTTCAGTTCAGTTCAGTCGCTCAGTCGTGTCCGACTGTTTGCGACCCCACAAATCGCAGCACGCCAGGCCTCCCTGTCCATCACCAACTCCCGGAGTTCACTCAGACTCACCTCCATCGAGTCAGTGACGGCATCCAGCCATCTCATCCTCTGTCGTCCCCTTCTTCTCCTGCCCTCAATCCCTCCCAGCATCAGACTCTTTTACAGTGAGTCAGCTCTTCGCATGAAGTGGCCAAAGTACTGGAGTTTCAGCTTCAGCATCATTCCTTCCAAAGAAATCCCAGGGCTGATCTTCAGAATGGACTGGTTGGATCTCCCTGCAGTTCAAGGGAATCTCAAGAATCTTCTCCAACACCACAGTTCAAAAGCATCATTTCTTCAGTGCTGAGCTTTCTTCACAGTCAAATCTCACATCCATGCATGACCACTGGAAAAACCATAGCCTTGACTAGATGGAACTTTGTTGGCAAAGTAATGTCTCTGCTTTTCAATGTGCTATCTAGGTTGGTCATAACTTTTCTTCCAAGGAGTAAGCATCTTTTAATTTCATGGCTGCAGTCACCATTTGCAGTGATATTGGAGCCCCCAAAAATAAAGTCTGACACTGTTTCCACTGTTTCCCCATCTATTTCCCATGAAGTGATGTGACTAGATGTCATGATCTTCATTTTCTGAATGTTAAGCTTTAAGCCAAATTTTTCACTCTCCACTTTCACTTTCATCAAGAGGCTTTTTAGTTCCTCTTCACTTTCTGCCATAAGGATGGTGTCATCTGCATATCTGAGGTGATTGATATTTCTCCCGGCAATCTTGATTCCAGCTTGTGCTTCTCCCAGCCCAGCGTTTCTCATGATGTACTCTGCATAGAAATTAAATAAGCAGGGTGACAATATACAGCCTTGATGTACTCTTTTTCCTATTTGGAACCAGTCTGTTGTTCCATGTCCACTTCTAACTGTTGCTTCCTGACCTGCATACAGATTTCTCAAGAGGCAGGTCAGGTGGTCTGGTATTCCCATCTCTTTCAGAATGTTCCACAGTTTTTTGTGATCCACACAGTCAAAGGCTTTGGCATAGTCAATAAAGCAGAAATAGATGTTTTTCTGAAACTCTCTTGCTTTTTCCATGATCCAGCGGATGTTGGCAATTTGATACCTGGTTCTTCTGACTTTTCTAAAACCAGCTTGAACATCTGGAAGTTCACGGTCATGTATTGCTGAAGCCTGGCTTGGAGAACTTTGAGCATTACTTTACTAGTGTGTGAGATGAGTGCAATTGTGTGGTAGTTTGCGCATTCTTTGGCATTGCTTTTCTTTGGGATTGGAATGAAAACTGACTTTTTCCAGTCCTGTGGCCACTGCTGAGTTTTCCAAATTTGCTGGCATATTGAGTGCAACACTTTCACAGCATCATCTTTCAGGATTTGAAATAGCTCAACTGGAATTCCACCACCCCCACTAGCTTTGTTCAGAGTGATGCTTTCTAAGGCCCACTTGACTTTACATTCCAGCATGTCTGGCTCTAGGTGAGTGATCACACCATCATGATTATCTTGGTCATGAAGATCTTTTTTGTACAGTTCTTCTGTGTATTCTTGCCACCTCTTCTTAATATCTTCTGCTTCTGTTATGTCCATACCATTTCTGTCCTTTATCAAGCCCTTCTGTGCATGAAATGTTCCCTTGGTGTCTCTAATTTTCCTGAAGAGATCTCTAGTCTTTCCCATTCTGTTCTTTTCCTCTATTTCTTTGCATTGATCACTGAGGAAGGCTTTCTTATCTCTTCTTGCTATTCTTTGGAACTCTGCATTCAGATGCTTATATCTTTCCTTTTCTCCTTTGCTTTTCGCTTCTCTTCTTTTCACAGCTATTTGTAAGGCCTCCCCAGACAGCCGTTTTGCTTTTTTGCATTTCTTTTCCATGGGGATGGTCTTGATCCTTGTCTCCTGTACAATGTCACGAACCTCATTCCATAGTTCATCAGGCACTCTGTCTATCAGATATAGTCCCTTAAATCTATTTCTCACTTCCACTGTATAATCATAAGGGATTTGATTTAGGTCATACCTGAGTGGTCTAGTGATTTTCCCTACTTTCTTCAATATAAGTCTGAATTTGGCAATAGGGAGTTCATGATCTGAGCCACAGTCAGCTCCTGGTCTTGTTTTTGTTGACTGTATAGAGCTTCTCCATCTTTGGCTGCAAAGACTATAATCAATCTGATTTCAGTGTTGACCATCTGGTGATGTCCATGTGTAGAAGATCTTATTAAAGTCAGATACAAAGTCCTTTGATCTTTTCTAATTACATTAGCCCACTAGCAGTATAGTATCCTTCTGATGACTTTTAGGGTTATAATGACAACGTTCCAGAAAATAATGTTACAACCACACACACACACACACACACACACACACACACACACACACACACACAAACCATCCTTCAGAAATAATGACAAACTGTGGGCATAATCCTAGTTCTACACATCACAGTACATAGGCAGAAGGCTCAATGTGTATTTCCTTTTCTCATCCCAGGGATGGATGTCTACAGGGAATGAGTGGTACTTCCATGCTGGTGGAAGTGAATTTAAGGACACAGCACTCGTCCCCCTCATCCTTCCCCTGTATTCTTCATCCTTCCTGATTCTCGTCCACTCAAGAACCTCTTAGTATAAGATGCAATGATCTATTCCTACCCTATTGAGTTGGTCACTCCCAAAATGGGTTAGAAGGACGCCAAGTAGAGATTAATTGATTTACAATGGTTTAGCCATAAACCTAAATCTTCTCTGAAGCAACTGCTCCTGAGAGTATTGAATTTATTGCAAGTTCTGGGAATTTCTCTTTTCTGAAAGAATGTAAAGTAATAGGTGGAAATGTGGTTACCTTGAAAATGACCAAGTCACCAACCAGATAACACTGTAGCTAACGACATAAACAAACATGACAAATAAGTAAGCCTGGGTAGTTTAATCTATGATCACAGGCTATTGAGGGATCCCTGGCTTTGCTTGCACCTTTATCCTTATTCCCTGTTCTTGGCCAGTTTGTCCAGCCCCCGACCCAATAGTTTGGGTTACCATCTCTGGACCCCGTATATTCCTCATACTACCTTTGACTTCCCTGTTTCTATATTATAAATGTGACATGTGTAAGTCAGTTTTTGTTAGATTACGCTGCAGTAACAATGACTTACAAACACAAGGTAGTTTTTCATTCATATTACATGCTGACTATTGGTTAGCAGTGTTTGGCTTCTCAAATAGTCTGAAATCTAGGACAAAGAAAAAGCAAACACACAAAAAATAAAAGTCCATCTTACACACAGCTGTTTCCATGACAGAGAAAAAAGCAATGTCAAAACCATGCCATGGCCCTTACAGCTTCTTCCCAGAATGCAATACCACAGCCACGTGCTGTTAGCTACACAGCCAAGCCAAATGTTAGTGGGATGAGGAGAGGTGGAAGAACAGTGAACAATGATGCTGTCCACACCAGATGTAGCCACTATGCTCAACTACTGACCATCCGCTGGCCCGTAGGGACTCCAAGACCAGGCTTAAAGGCTTCGGTGACCTGATAAGGAGACAAGTCTCCTTATTGTCGACATGAAACTAGCAGTGTTTCAAATTGAAGCTGAAGGCAGCCCTGACTCCCATAGATATATGCCTTGACTTGAACCTTTTTTTTTCCCACTTCAGTCAACCTTACATGGCAGATTTTTAATAGGAATCACAGGGTTTAATTTACGGCACATCATTTCACCTGAGCTACATGTGAGACTCATGGGCCATGATGTCAGTTCCCATCTATCTGTTATGATCATGTCTCTTCTTTCTTCCTGTGTTTCTCATCCCTGTAGAGCCTAGTCAAGCCCACAGCTCTGGTTCAAGTGATTTTCTACGCTGGAAAAAATCTCAAGAGGCACATGTCAAGACCAGAAAAACACTAAATAATTAAGTTATATGAGCCCCTTGTGCATTATTGCTCATCCGTTCAACTTCGAAACCTAATAAATGAACATTTACATATCTCTATATATTTGCCTAAACCTATGTATTTTTTGTTCTATGTGCGGGGGATTGCCCGTGAAGGGTTAAGTCTTGGGAGCTGCTCGGCAGGTATGCAGAGCCTTAGGCATGTTCCTAAGCTCCCTGTCCCGCCACCCTCAAGAATTTTTAGCCCTTAAGGCCCCAAGATGTCTTGTTTCTGCAACATGTAAGATAGATAATCTTATAGTGCTCTGTACACAATGGTAAGGGTCTGGTGATTGTATCCTGAGGTTAAAAAATAATCCTGTGCATGTCTTAAGTCACGTATTTTAGCCTATAAATATTGTAGCCTAATAAAGAAAGGCATCAGCCATTTGTGGTCTGATCCTCTCAACCCCATCTTTTGTCTCTCTCTCTTATTTTTCTTAGCGGGGACACTCCGTTCTCTCCCTGTGCAGGTGCAACTCTTGCTTGTGCTGGCCGCGGCAGGTGGCGCCCAACGTGGGGCAGCTCGACAGTTTTCCTCGCCACTACTCTTATTAAGCTGAAAAGAGTGAGTATATAAGTATACAAGTGATTTAAATTAAGGAGGAGTAGTAAGGTATATAGTTGAGAGTATAAATATGGGACAGACGCATAGTCGTCAATTGTTTGCACATATGTTATCTGTAATGTTAAAACACCGGGGAATTACTATTTCCAAACCTAAATTAATCAATTTTCTTTCATTTATTGAAGAAGTTTGCCCTTGGTTCCCCAGAGAAGGCACAGTAAGTTTAGAGACATGGAAGAAGGTAGGGGAACAAATTCGGACTCATTATACTTTACATGGCCCTGAAAAGGTTCCTGTAGAAACTTTATCTTTTTGGACACTAATTCGTGATTGCTTGGACTTTGATAACGATGAATTAAAACGTTTAGGAAATTTTTTAAAACAGGAAGAAAATCCTCTTCATGTTCCTGATTCGGAGCCCAAGTATGCTGTTCCCGAGGGAATTGAAGGTGACCCTCCATTTTGTAACTTCTCGCGTCCTTCGGATAATGATGATTCACTTTCCTCCACAGATGAGGCAGAATTAGACGAAGGGGCTGCTAAATACCATCAAGAAGATTGGGGTTTTTTAGCACAAGAAAAGGCGGCGTTAACATCTAAAGATAAATTGGTTGAATGTTTAAAAAATCTCACTGTTGCTTTACAGAACTCAGGAATTAAGTTTCCTAATAACAATTTAAAATCCCCTTCTGCTCCGCCTCTTCCCCCTGCCTATGCTCCTTCTGTTGTTGCGGGTCTTGATCCCCTTCCGGGGCCTCCTCCTGCTCCGCCATCTGAAATTGTGTCTCCGCTACAAAAGGCATTAAGACAAGCACAACGACTTGGTGAGGTTGTCTCCGATTTTTCTCTTGCTTTTCCTGTCTTTGAACATAACAACCAGCGTTTCTATGAAGCGCTGCCTTTCAAACAATTAAAAGAGTTAAAGATTGCTTGCTCACAATACGGTCCTACCGCTCCATTCACTGTTGCTATGATAGAAAATTTGGGTACTCAAAATCTACCCCCAAATGATTGGAAACAAATAGCTAGAGCTTGTCTTTCGGGGGGAGATTATTTATTGTAAAAATCTAAATATTTTAAACAGTGTGCTCGTATAGCCGATGTTAATCGGCAGCAAGGTATACAAACCTCCAGTGACACCTACAAATATATTGATCATGTTATTATTATTGTTACAGCGGATACAAAACGGAGAGGCTACGGCTTTTTGGGCATACATTCCTGACCCGCCTATGATTCAATCATTAGGATGGGATAAAGAAATAGTACCTGTCTATGTCAACGACACAAGTCTTTTAGGAGGAAAATCAGACACTCATATTTCCCCTCAGCAAGCCAATATCTCCTTTTATGGTCTTACTACGCAATATCCTATGTGCTTTTCTTATCAATTACAACATCCTCACTGTATACAGGTGTCAGCTGATATATCCTATCCTCGAGTGACTATTTCTGGCATTGATGAAAAAACCGAAAAAAGATCGCACCGTGACGGAACTGGACCTCTCGACATTCCGTTTTGTGACAAACATCTAAGCATCCGCATAGGAATAGACACTCCTTGGACTTTATGTCGAGCCCGGGTTGCGTCGGTGTACAACATCAACAATGCAAATACCACCTTTTTGTGGGATTGGGCACCTGGGGAAAAACCTGATTTTCCTGAAAATCGAGGACAGCATCCACCCATTCTCTCTGTAAACACTGCTAATGTATATCAAACAGAACTGTGGAAACTTTTGGCTGCCTTTGGTCATGGTAATAGTCTATATTTGCAACCCAATATCAGTGGGAGTAAATATGGTAATGTAGGAGTTACGGGGTTTTTATATCCCCGAGCTTGTGTCCCTTACCCA
The DNA here is from genome assembly GCF_023091745.1 of Budorcas taxicolor. Classification (NCBI taxonomy): domain Eukaryota; kingdom Metazoa; phylum Chordata; class Mammalia; order Artiodactyla; family Bovidae; genus Budorcas; species Budorcas taxicolor. The sequence goes on along the minus strand of NC_068917.1, from coordinate 18,349,541 downwards.
TTCATGTTGATACAAGGCCATATAGAAATAACATTGTCATTGAATATTTATCATTTAAATTGTTCTAATTGCATACTTACCAACTGCATAAGAGGTGTTGAAAAAGGAGAACAAGTTATAATAGTAAAACAACCTGCTTTTGTAATGTTACCAGTTAAAATAACTGAAGCTTGGTATGACGAGACTGCTTTAGAATTGCTACAACGCATTAACACGGCTCTTAGCCACACTGAAAGAAGTGTGAGCCTGATTGTTCTGGGTATAGTATCTTTAATCACCCTTATAGCAACTGCTGTTACCGCTTCTGTATCTCTAGCACAATCCATTCAAGCTGCTCATACTGTAGATTCCTTGTCATATAACGTTACTAAAGTAATGGGAACACAAGAAGATATAGATAGAAAAATAGAAGATAGATTATCAGCTTTATATGATGTGGTTAGAGTTCTAGGGGAACAAGTTCAGAACATTAACTTTCGTATGAAAATTCAATGTCATGCTAATTATAAATGGATTTGTGTTACTAAAAAGGCCTATAATGCATCTGACTTTCCGTGGGATAAGGTGAAGAAACATCTACAAGGAATTTGGTTTAATACTAATGTTTCTCTAGATCTATTGCAATTACATAATGAAATCCTTAATATTGAAAATTCTCCTAAGGCTACTTTAAATATAGCTGATACTGTCAACAATTTTTTACAAAATTTATTTTCTAACTTCCCTAGCCTGCATTCACTGTGGCAAAGCATAATTGCTGTGGGCGTGGTTTTGACTGTTGTACTTATCGTGATTTGTTTGGCTCCTTGTTTTATTCGTAGTATTGTTAAAGAATTTTTACATGTGAAAATTCTGATACATAAAAACATGTTGCAACACCGACATCTTATGGAGCTTTTAAAAAATAATAAAGAGAGGGGAGCTGCGGGGGACTGCCCGTGAAGGGTTAAGTCTTGGGAGCTGCTCGGCAGGTATGCAGAGCCTTAGGCATGTTCCTAAGCTCCCTGTCCCGCCACCCTCAAGAATTTTTATAGCCCTTAAGGCCCCAAGATGTCTTGTTTCTGCAACATGTAAGATAGATAATCTTATAGTGCTCTGTACACAATGGTAAGGGTCTGGTGATTGTATCCTGAGGTTAAAAAATAATCCTGTGCATGTCTTAAGTCACGTATTTTAGCCTATAAATATTGTAGCCTAATAAAGAAAGGCATCAGCCATTTGTGGTCTGATCCTCTCAACCCCATCTTTTGTCTCTCTCTCTTATTTTTCTTAGCGGGGACACTCCGTTCTCTCCCTGTGCAGGTGCAACTCTTGCTTGTGCTGGCCGCGGCACTATGCATACTGTAAGGATAGTTCAGACACTATAATCATCACTGAGAAATACATATCATACGATTGAAATGGACAATGTCATACCTCTCATAATGCATTTCAACTTTTCTGCTTGGTCTGCTTTAAAACAAAACAGTTTACCTCAACAAGACCCTTCACTTTCTGCTAGTCTATAAAATCCAAGGTTACATGAAGCATAGGATTGCAAAGCTGTTCTTTAATCCTTACATGCCAAGATGATACCATGAGAGAAAAGACCACAGAAAGACAGACTATTTGTACAACATAAAATGAGATGGATATATAGAAAAATATTCATATTAATATCTACACTAATTCTGGTGATGGCTGTACAAGTCTGAAAAAAACAAAAAATATTTAATTATACAATCTAAATAAGTGAATTATATGAAAAATGAACCAACCTAGAGAGCATATTAAAAAGCAGAGACATTACTTTGTCAACAAAGGTCTATCTAGTCAAGGCTATTGTTTTTCCAGTGGTCATGTATGGATGTGAGAGTTGGACTGTGAAGAAGGCTGAGCGCCGAAGAATTGATGCTTTGGAACTGTGGTGTTGGAGAAGACTCTTGAGAGTCCCTTGGACTGCAAGGAGATCCAACCAGTCCATCCTAAAAGAGACCAGTCCTGGGTGTTCATTGGAAAGACTGATGTTGAAGCTGAAACTCCAGTACTTTGGCCACCTGATGCGAAGAGCTGACTCATTTGAAAACACTCTGATGCTGGGAAAGATTGAGGGAAGGAGGAGAAGGAGACGACTGAGGATGAGATGGTTGGATGGCATCACCGACTCAATGGACATGAGTTTCAGTAAACTGCAGGAGTTGGTGAAGGACAGGGAGGCCTGGCATGCTGTAGTCCTTGGGGTCACAAAGAATCAGACACAACTGAGCAACTGCACTAAACTGATGAATTATATCTCAATAAAGTTGGTAAAAATAAACCTATATGTTTTTACTCTGAATGCAAGTGCCTCCAACTAAGATTGTTTATACCTATCATAGATAAATATCATGTTATTAAAATGTCTCTCATAACAATAGTCACCACTACGGGTGCCCAGTTTTATTTAAAGATGGCTTTTGAAACTTCCATTTCTTCCACTAACCCCTTGCAGGAGAATTCTTTACCAGCTGAGCCACCAGGGAAGCCCAATGTAGGTGCGCATCATGCCAATCTAATGAGGGCCACAATAGAATAAAAAGGTAGATAAGGCTGTATGTGGGGACTTCTTAGTCTCCACAATTGTGCGAGGTAATTCCTGTAACTCTGTATATCTATGTATCTACATCTCTATCTATTGATTCTATTTCTCTAATCCAGTTCTTTACTTGCCAAAGCCAACACCTCCAATCTTTCATTTTTATTGGAGTATAACTGCTTTACAATATTGTGTTAGTTTTTACTGTAGAATGAAGTGAATCCATGATATGTATACATATGTCCCCTCCTCCTTGGACCTCCCTACCGCTGCCTCCCATCCCACCCTTCTAGGTCATCACAGAGCACTGAGCTGAGCTCCCCCGTGCTATACAGAAGCTTCCCACTAGCTACCTATTTACACATAGTAGTGTGTGTGCGTGCCTGTGTGCTCAGTCGCTGCACTGGCATCCGACTCTTGGGGACCCCATGGACTGTAGTCCACCAGGCTCCTCTGTCCATGGGATTCTCCAGGCAAGAATACTAGAGAGGGTTTCCATGCCCCTCCTGCAGGGAATCTCCCTGACCCAGGGATCGAACCCACATCTTCTGCATCACAGGCATATTCTTACTGCTGAGCCACTGGGGAGGCCTCACATATGGAGGTGTACATATATCAAGTCTTTTTAAGGCTAAACTTGAGGTTGTGGGAGGTTCTGTGCACTCAGAAGAGTTCAGAAATAAGGCAGAGGGGACAAGGCAAAGAGCAAGGGGAGAAATTCCTGCCCCACTGTGCCGTCTCCCTTCTCCGAATTCTACCTGCCCCAGTGACTCTTATCTCCCAGGTCAACACTCTACAGACATTCCCGGGTTTTTGCTCATCTTCAAAGAACATAAATTGTTCTGATCACCAAACAGTGAAGTAATTCTCAGTTCAGTTCAGTTGCTCAGTCGTGTCCAACTCTTTGCAACCCCGTGAATCGTAGACGCCAGGCCTCCCTGTCCTTCACCAACTCCCGGAGTTCAAAGAAACTCATGTCCATCAAGTTGGTGATGCCATCCAGCCATCTCATCCTCTGTCGTTCCCTTCTCTTCCTGCCCCCAATCCCTCCCAGAATCAGTCTTTTCCAATGAGTCAACACTTCGCATGAGGTGGCCAAAGTACTGGAGTTTCAGCTTCAGCATCATTCCTTCCAATGAACACCCAGGACTGATCTCATTTAGAATGGACTGGTTGGATCTCCTTGCAGTCCAAGGGACTCTCAAGACTCTTCTCCAACACCACGGTTCAGAAGCATCAATTCTTCGGTGCTCAGCTTTCTTCACAGTCCAACTCTCATATCCATACATGACCACTGGAAAAACCATAGCCTTGACTAGATGGACCTTTGTTGGCAAAGTAATGTCTCTGCTTTTGAATATGCTATCTAGGTTGGTCATAACTTTCCTTCTAAGAAGTAAGTATCTTTTAATTTCATGGCTGCAATCACCATGTGCAGTGATATTGGAGCCCCCAAAAATAAAGTCTGACACTCTTTCCACTGTTTCCCCATTTATGTCCCATGAAGTGATGCGACCAGATGTCATGATCTTTGTTTTCTGAATGTTGACCTTTAAGGCAACTTTTTCACTCTCCTCTTTCACTTTCATCAAGAGACTTTTTAGTTCCTCTTCACTTTCTGCCATAAGGGTGGTGTCATCTGCATATCAATAGCTTACTGACATTTCTCCTGGCAATATTGATTCCAGTTTGTGCTTCTTCCAGCCCAGCGTTTCTCATGATGTACTCTGCATAGAAGTTAAATAAGCAGGGTGACAATATACAGCCTTGACGTACTCCTTTTCCTATTTGGAACCAGTCTGTTGTTCCATGTCTAGTTCTAACTGTTGCTTCCTGACCTGTATATAGGTTCTCGAGAGGCAGGTCAGGTGGTCTGGTATTCCCATCTCTTTCAGAATGTTCCACAGTTTTTTGTGATCCACACAGTCAAAGGCTTTGGCACAGTAAATAAAGTAGAAATAGATGTTTTTTCTAGAACTCTCTTGCTTTTTCAATGATTCAACAGATGTGGGAAATTTGATCTCTGGTTCCTCTGCCTTTTCTAAAACCAGCTTGAACATCTGGAAGTTCACGGTTCACATATTGCTGAAGCCTGGCTTGGAGAATTTTGAGCACTACTTTACTAGTGTGTGATATGAGTGCAATTGTGCGGTAGTTTGAGCATTCTTTGGCATTGCCTTTCTTTGCGATTGGAATGAAAACGGACCTTTTCCAGTCCTGTGGCCACTGCTGAGTTTTCCAAATTTGCTGGCATATTGAGTGCAACACTTTCACAGCATCATCTTTCAGGATTTGAAATAGCTCCACTGGAATTCCATCACCTCCACTAGCTTTGACTGTGGCTCAGATCATGAACCCCTTATTGCCAAATTCAGACTTAAATTGAAGAAAGGAGGAAAAACCACTAGACCATTCAGGAATGACCTAAATCAAATCCCTTATGATTATACAGTGGAAGTAAGAAATAGATTTAAGAGACTAGATCTGATAGACAGAGTTACTGATGAACTATGGACGGAGGTTCGTGACATTGTACTGGCGACAGGAATCAAGACCATCCCCATGGAAAAGAAATGGAAAAAAGCAAAATGGCTGTCTGAGGAGGCCTTACAAATAGCTGTGTAAAGAAGAGAAGCAAAAAGCAAAGGAGAAAAGAAAAGATACAAGCCTCTGAATGCAGAGTTCCAAAGAATACAAGGAGAGATAAGAAAGCCTTCCTCAGCGATTAATGCAAAGAAATAGAGGAAAAGAACAGAATGGGAAAGACTAGAGATCTCTTCAAGAAAATTAGAGATATCAAGGCAACATTTCATACAAAGATGGGCTCGATAAAGGACAGAAATGGTATGGACCTAACAGAAGCAAAAGATATTAAGAAGAGGTGGCAAGAATACACAGAAGAACTGTACAAAAAAGATCTTCACAACCCAGATAATCACGATGGTGTGATCACTCAGCGAGAGCCAGACATCCTGGAATGTGAGGTCAAGCAAGCCTTAGAAAGCATCACTATGAAGCATTTCTAGTTATATATAAATTTCTGAAAATAAAGTTAGAAATTCCAGAGCTATTCCCAGTTCCCCTTATATGTTGGGGGAATCTGTCCATAGGGTTTCTCAATTCTCTAGACTTGAAGAGCAGTTTAGCAGTGTCTCCATTTCAGTTGCGTTCACCTTACATTGTTATTGTCTCTCCGTCTTTGGAAAATGAAGTCCTTTGTGGCAGAAGCTATGCCATATTCCTGTCTCCCCAGTGTCTCACAGAGTGCCTAACTCATACAAGGTGCTTTGTATAAACTTCCTGAATAAACTTCCAAACGCCACATGCCTGGTTTCAAAATCCCACCTCTTGTCATCCCCCTTTTCTCTAATCCTTCATCTGCCCCCTTGCCAGGCATCTGGATACCATTTTCTTTTCATCATTTTTCGCAGTGGTACTTCCAAGTTTAGACCTTACCCCATGAACAAATTACTGTGTTCTCCAGTTCTGCATATTGCAAAAAAATAATGAACAGAATAAAACCTTAAATTTGCATAGCCATCATTTTTTTGTTCAATTGATACAAATTGACTCCACTTGTCTCCACTGCAATCATTTTTAAAAAATTTTATTGACATAGTTCATTTACAATGTTGTATTAACTTCTGCTATATAGCAAAAGTGACTACTTTATACACACACATCACACACACACATATATACTTGTTTTCATATTCTTTCCCATTGTGATTTATCCCAAGATATTTTATATAGTTGCCTGTGTTGTACAGTAGGATCTTATTGTTTATTCATCCTATATATAATAGTTTGTATACGCTAATCCTCAATTCCCCAACATTTCCTCCCCCATTTCCCCTCCCCCTTGGCAATCACAAGTGTGCTCTCTATGTCTGTGAGTATGTTTCTATTTCCTAAGTTTATTTGTGTCATATTTTAGATTCCACATATAAGTGATATCATATGGTATTTGTCTCTGACATTTCACTTAGCGTGATAATCTCTAGGTCCATCCATGTTACTGTAACTGGCATAGCTTCATTTATAATCCTTTCAAAATAGCAGTGAGAGATCAGGAAACTGATGTAATAAGAGAAACATGATTTACTGGGAATTTCTACAGTACTCTTTTGCAAAGTTGAGATCTAAAGAGTCATATGCAGGTTACACTAGTTTTTCTTTACATAACACTGTTTTGCTTGATTCTTCCCCTCATTCTAAGCATAAGGCAGAAAATATGAAGGGAAAAAAAAGAACAACTCAAAATCCACACCAGGGTTTCTATGTTTAAATTTTTCATCACCACCAATAGGTAAATTTGGTGAAGAACATCTTTTAGAACCTACTTTAAATTTTTTTTAATTTTTAATTTTATTCATTTGGCTGTGGTGCATGGTATGGCCAGGGGTTCCTCCACCAGGGGTTGAGCCCCCACCCCCTGCAGTGGAAGCACGGAGTCTTAACCACTAAACCACCAAGAAGTTCCAATGTAGCATTTCCATTTTTAAAACTGTACTTTTTAAAAACACACCCAGCAAAACTCTTCTGTTTGATGGTTTAGCAATTTTCACTTTAAAACTGTATAAATTGGGCTTAATATATATATATATATATATAAATATATATATAAAACAACTTTGCATAGCAAATTGCAAACACTTAAGGCAGCTCTTTTCCTCCCTGTTGTAAGTAAATCAGTCCCTGGTGCAATACAGAATCTGGAATGTGAAAAGCCAGCCTGTGGCTCTGTGTGTGTACGACACAACCCAGAAGAACACCACCTGTGTTGACTAAAATGCAATCCATTCCAAGTTACCACTGCAATTCAAAACAGGATCTGCATTGGATGAAGAAATCTTTCTAACTGTAGAGTGAACCAGACAATGAAAACTGATCTAATAGTATCACATGGCCTTTACATCTAAGCCCACATACAGCATGGTGCATAAGTTACAGAGGAAGCTGGGACGTCTACAATGCTGAAAGCTGCCTCATTATTTCTCTGAGAGGGTAGATAGATAATAGCCAAGTGGCAGTATCTGGCCTCTAGGCCTGTACACTTAATGCTAGCTTTGTAGTGCGCCTCCCCTTCTCCTTCGGTATTCTATGCTAACCCTCCCCTCCTCTTTACTTAACTAATTTCTAACTGCCCCTTAACCCTCAGCTTAGATCACAATCCCCCCAGCCTATTATCACGTCTGGGTTAGGCCAGTTTCTTATACATGCCCAGAGCACTCTGTACTCTTTCTTATTTCAGTGTTTATCACAGTGTTCTGTAATTTGCTGGTCTGTTTTTTTTTTTTTTTTGTAATCTTCTCCTAGGTTATAACAGTGAAGACTTTGTTTATTTTGCCTGTGCTAATACCCACTACCTAGCACATTTCTGGGTACCCAGTAAGGTTTAGTAAATGCTTACTGAATGCATGAACCAGTGCTTCTAAGTGGTCTATACTTTGCTTTCCCAACTGTTCCTTCCTTAAAGGAATACTGACACTTGATTCAGCAGAAATTTGACTTTTTACATCTGGTTTCTTCTTACAATTATGATACCCATTACATGAACCATTCTTTCAGCAGTTTCAAAACAGTAGTAAGCCAGGTATAGAAAAAGATAATATCAGCAATTTAAAAACTGTGGTCTAATAGGTATAACCTAGACACTCTGTTGGGTAATAATAAATCGACTACTACTAATATTCAGCTGAAAGCACTCAGCTGAGTGGAGAGTGAAAATGCATATCCTGGTTCAATACAAGGGTTGATCACTGCAACAATGCTGCTCTTGTAGTGGTTACATGTGTGCGTGCTAAGTCACTTTACTCATGTCCAACTCTTTGTAACTGCAGGGACTGTAGCCCACCAGCTCCTCTGTACAAGAGATTTCCAGGGCAAAATTATTGGAGGGTTGCCATGCCCTCCTCCATGTTTTGGGTACACACGTTCCTTAATACAGTAACTCCTGCCTGACGCCCTCTCCGCTAGTTACCTGCTGTCCGCAATTGGACTGGACCATGTAACTATTTCTGGCCAATGCTGCTGCTACTGCTGCTGCTAAGTTGCTTCAGTTGTGTCCAACTCTGTGGGGCCCCATAGACAGTAGCCCACCAGGCTTCCCCGTCCCTGGGATTCTCCAGGCAAGAACACTGGAGTGGGTTGCCATTTCCTTCTCCAATGCATGAAAGTGAAAAGTAAAAGTGAAGTTGCTCAGTCATGTCTGACTCTTCGAGACCCCATGGACTGTGCCCTACCAGGCTCCTCCGTCCATGGGATTTTCCAGGCAAGAGTACTGGAGTGGGGTGCCGTCGCCTTCTCCATCTGGCCAATGAACTACAGATAAATATGGCATCCACTGACTCCAGTTCACGCGTGAAGCAGTTCATTGCCAGTCTGAGAATCTCCAGTTCCACCTTTGTCCTGCCACTTCCACCAGTGACTTTCCAGAGGATGGAGTGCATATGAACCAGAGTATTAGAACAAGGTCAATATAGAACAAACTTCCTGCCAGTGTCCAGGAACAAGAAGCACAGTATCAGTTAGAAATAACCTGCTGTCACAGGGTCCATTGCTAGTTACTGGGCCATAACCTAGCCTACACTGACTTACTGAATTCCTCTTTGTGTCCTTGTCTGAATACGTTCACCCAGTGTAACTCTTGTTCTGGGAAGAGAGGAAATTCAACTGTCTATTCTGCATATATGTCAGAGATGGGTTTCATTATGTCTTTAAAGGCAGTCACAAAGTGCACATCTCTGCAAGCACTTACTGTAATAAATGACATGTTTGTGTTTACTGACTTGTCTTTTGTCCCCAGCTAAAACATGAGCTTCCTGAGGCAGGACAGAAGTCTCTTTGAATGTCTCCCAAAGGAGTTCCATTAAGGGTATTCCCCACCAAAAAAACTCAAAATCCACAAACTCATAAGTCCCGGAAGTAATAACATATCTCCTGAGGGAGTCTTACTAATAGAGCTCTTAAACAACTAACAAAATGCTAACCCAGTGCTCACATGGTATATCAGGTTTTCACTGCTTCTGTAACAAATTACCATAAATTTAGTGACTTAAACAATACACATTTATTAACTTAGCATCAGAAATTTGAAATGGATCTCCTTGGGTTAAAATCAAGCTGTTAAGGGTGATGTTCCTCCTGGAAGTTCTAGGAAAGAGTCTTCTTCTATCTTTCCACTCCAGCTTCTAGAGACATCCGCCTTCCCTGAATCATGAGCCCTCTCACCATCTCCAAAGCCAGCAAAGTGGGACGGAGTTCTTCTCATGCTGCCATCTCTCTGCTTCTATCTCTTCTGCCCTCTTCTTCTACCTATAACCATCCTGATTGCACTGAGCCTACCCACATAACCCAGGACAATCCCCCTGTTTTAAAGTCAGCTGATTAGCAGCCTTAAACCCATCCACAACATTCATTCCTCTATGCCATGGAACATGGAGAAGGAAATGGCAACCCACTCCAGTATTCTTCCCAGGAGAACCCCATGGATGGAGGATCCTGGCAGGCTGCAGTCCATGGGGCCACAAGGAGTTGGACACGACTTAGTGACTCAACAACAACAACAGATGGAATTAAGAAATTCATAGATTTAAGTGATTAGAATGTGGACATCTCTGGAGGGGGTTATTATTCTACTTACCATCTTGAATTTAACCTGCAGACTCACTGGAGGGCATTTGTAGCTTCTCAGTCTTATATATGAAGAAACACAAAAGCCATTGCCTTATTTATTATTTATATATTAAACTACATCTTATATAGTCTATAAATACCCTATAAGAGACAGATTATTCTGATTCTCATTTATAGGGTGAGAAACACATTGAAAGAAAGCCAAACCATTTCTAGTTTTGGATGCTTCTATAACAGCAAACCATGAAAAACTATAGGGCTTTAATTATTTACACTGAATCAATTAATCATTTTCAACAATAAAAATGTGTGAAGGTATATCTAATCACATTTGAAGATAATAGCAAAGGTTTATAAACTTAAGAAAAAACAAAGTTTTCCTACGTCATGAGTTTGAGCAAGCTCTAGGAGTTGGTGATGGACAGGGAGGCCTGGCGTGCTGCAGTTCATTGGGTTGCAAGGAGTTGGACATGACTGAGCAACTGAACCGAACACCAGGTACAACAAAAAAGCTATATAACTTAACAAACCATAAAGGTTTCTCCTTCAAGCTTGACTTCTAATTGCTGAGAAAAGATTCAAGAAACTGAGGAAAGTTTGATAAAAGTACCCACACAACACCACTCCTCAAGAGCACATAAAGAGGTAAAGAGCAGATGCTGGAGTTATTAATACATTATTTTATTTTATTTTTAATGGATAGGGGAAGATTTTGGAAATGCATACGCATATCTAAATGCTAAGATCAATTCTTCATTATGGATCATAAACTGGAGGATCAGGGTGATATAAATACATATATTAAATAAGGATGGGTCATCCAAGAGCCTCCTTTCCAGTCAATATTCATTAAGCCTTGACAATTCAGAAGGGAAGCTTTGGGCATGCATTTTCCCTCAAAGTATATATTAATATTTAACAAATACTAATGAGTATCGAACTGGAAGTTTTGAAATGGCACCAAGACATATTTTTCAAAAGGCAAGAAGTGTCATAGTTCAGGGATTAGGAGATATTACTTACACACATACTCACTTAAAAATATAGCCCCTCAGTTATTGAGCTTCTGTCCTGGGGAAGGAACAACAGTAATAAATAAATCATTGGTACTACCATGATATTATCTTTTTTTTAATATAAGTTACATATTAAGATCCAAAGGAAATGTGCTGATATTCCTACTGTGAGGTTGTCTTGAAGAATAAGATGCGTCAACATGGAGCAGAAAAGACTGTTTGCAGATATCACTCTCCTACCGGTTGGTTGTCCAACTTTTTCTGTATGAATACTCTTAACCAGATACAGTCCCTTTCAGCCTAACAAACAAAATGTCTGTATGCCTACAAAACAGTAGTCCTGGTCCTCATTTATATAGTACTGTCTTCTTAAGGAAAGACGTGAATAATTATGTGTGCGGTGACCAGGGCTGTAATTACTGTTTCCATTTCTCAGAGAAGGAAGTTGGGTCTATGAGAGAATGGGGGCTGTTGAGCAGGCGTGGGGCAGATCTGGGACCATATGGCTCCCACCTCTTAGTTCTGTGCTCATTCTAAAATTATCTTGTCTCCAAGAGGGCAACTTGTTTACAAATAATGTTCAAATTAAACTATCATTATTGTGACATCCACATCTTTGTGCACAGAAGATACAGAAGAGGTTCCTCAGGGGAATGAGAGATTGAGTTGGAGGCTAATAAAGACTCTCAGAAACTCCAGGTGTGTGTTAGTCAGACATATATGCAGAATCATATCTTATCTTCACTCAATTTGGAAATAATTCATTACTCTTCAAATATTGAAGTGAATTAAGACATCCGTCAATAGCATGACATGAAGAAATGAGACTAGCTGTCAGATATTAAAGAATTCAACAGCTATGGATTAGAATACAATGCAGCTTAGTGATTAAGAACACATGCTCTGGAGACATCTGGAGTTTAAATCAAGGTCTTAATATCACCTACCAGTATCACCTAAGCCACAATTTCCTCTCTTGGAAAAGAGAAAAAATAAGATGTATGGCTGCCTCATGAGATGAGCTTCAGTAGTCTGTTTTTCTCAGCTGGGGACAATTCTTCCCATCCAAGGGCCATGTGGCAATGACGGAAGACACTTTATCCATCACAATTTGGGAGAAGGTGTTACTGGCATCTAATGGAGAAAGAACAGGAGTGATGCTAGAAGTTCTACAGTGCCCTAGAGGACAGCACGTATGTGTGCTCAGTACTCAGTCTGCCTGACTCTTTGCGACCCCATGGACTGTAGCTCGCAAGTTTCCTCTATCTGTGGGATGTCTCAGGAAAGAAAAGTGGAGTGGGGTGCCACTTTCTCCTCCAGGGGATCTTCCCAGTGCAAGCATCAAACCCAAGTCTCCTGCACTGGCAGATGGGTTCTCTACTGCTGAGCCAGCAGGGAAGCCCAGTAGTGCCGAAATCAAGACACTTCAGTCTAAGCTCATGTTTCACAAGTGCTCAAAATTGTTATCTATCATTCCAATTACTAAACAGCCTAGTACCAGTTATCATGCTATGAGTCAATGATTCAAAGTTGGCTATGGTATAGCTCTTCCCTTGAGGGGCCCATTATTTGAAACTTTTAAGTGTAAATAACTACTATGAAATACCTTGCACTCTTGTGTCATCATTTGCAAAGCAAGAGCAAGGGTGAATATATGAGTTCTATTTTGAGGAACTGGGGAAGGCTCCTCCACAGGGAATAAAATATTTCCCCTGGGCCTTTCAATATGATAGGAATTTGACAGTTAGAAAATGGATAGAAGGGTTGTTGGTGGGAAGGTTATATGTCTGTGTAGGGGAAAGATGTTGGAGTATCAGAAATGTTACAGAAATAAAAGGCATAACATTTCAAATTCTAATAAAAATGACTTCAGAGTTTGTCACGTTCAAGATATGATGACTACATTAGGATGAGTAAAGAATATATTAGAATGTGGGTATGATTCTGCAACAGATTATGGGCTGCAAAGAGAGGCTGGAAAAAGAACAAGAGAGAATCCAGACATAAGCCTAAAGCAACATAGTGGGTGGGGGTGGGAAAAGGGGATAATGAAACAGAGGGAGGATTTAGAGAAAGTTCAGAGGTACAATCAGCAAAACTTGGCTACCATCTGAAAGTTAGGACCACAGCTGCACTAAATACTGGACCACAGGGCCCCTGTACTAGACAACCCAGCCATAGACATCATTAGACAACTATGAGATAGTATGAAAGAATTTTAAAAAAGCAAAAATGTTATTTTGAGAGAAATAATGCCTGTATCATAGAATAATAGACTGGTTCCAAATAGGGAAAGGAGTACACCAAGGCTGTATATTGTCACCCTGCTTATTTAATTTATATGCAGGGTAAATCATATGAAATGCTGGGTTGGATGAAACACAAGCTGGAATCAAGATTGCCAGGAGAAATATCAATAACAATAAGCTATATGCAGATGACACCATACGAATGGCAGAATGTGAAGAACTAAAGAGCCTCTTGATGAAAATGAAAGAGGACAGTGAAAAAGTTGGTTTAAAACTCAACATTCAGAAAAATAAGATCATGGCATCTGGTCCCATCACTTCATGGCAAATAGATGGGGAAGCAAATGGAGATGGTGAGAGACTTTATTTTGGGGGGCTCCAAAATCACTGCAGATGGTGACTGTAGCCATGAAATAAAAGACACTTGCTCCCTGGAAGAAAAGCCATGACCAACGTAGAGAGCAAATTAAAAAGCAGAGACATTAATGACAAAGGTCCTTCTATGGTTTTTCCAGTAGTCATGTATGGATATGAGAGTTGGACTATAAAGAGAACTGAGCACCAAAGAATTGCTGCTTTTGAACTGTGATGTTGGAGAAGACTCTTCAGAGTTCCCTGGACTTCAAGGAGATCAAATCAGTCAATCTTAAAGGAAATCAGTATAGAGTGTTCATTGGAAGGACTGATGCTGAAGCTGAAACTCCAATAATTTGGCCACCTGATGTGAAGAACTGACTTATTGGAAAAGACCCTGATGCTGGGAAAGATTGAAGGTGGATGGAGAAGGGGACGACAGAGGATGACATGGTTGGATGGCATCACTGACTCAATGGACATGAGTTTGAGAAAGTTCTGGCAGTTGCTGATGGACAGGGAAGCCTGGCATGCTGCAGTCCACGGGGTCACAAAGATTTGGACATGAGTGAACTGTACACAAAAGATCTTCATGACCCAGATAATCACGATGGTGTGATCACTCATCTAGAGCAAGATATCCTGGAATGTGAAGTCAAGTGGGCCTTAGAAAGCATCACTACAAAGCTTGTGGAGGTGATGGAATTCCAGTTGAGCTATTTCCAATCCTGAAAGATGATGCTGTGAAAGTGCTGCACTCAATATGCCAGCAAATTTGGAAAACTCACCAGTGGCCACAGGACTGGAAAAGGTCAGTTTTCATTCCAATCCCAAAGAAAGGCAATGCCAAAGAATGCTCAAACTACCGCACAATTGCACTCATCTCACACGCTAGCAAAGTAATGCTCAAAATTCTCCAATCCAGGCTTCAGCAATATGTGAACTGTGAACTTCCTGATGTTCAAGCTGGTTTTAGAAAAGGCAGAGGAACCAGAGATCAAATGGCCAACATCTGCTGGATCATCAAAAAAGCAAGAGAGTTCCAGAAAAACATCTATTTCTGCTTTATTGACTATGCCAAAGCCTTTGATTGTGTGGATCACAATAAACTGTGGACAATTCTGAAAGAGACGGGAATACCAGACCACCTGACCTGCGTCTTGAGAAATCTGTATGCAGGTCAGGAAGCAACAGTTAGAAGTGGACATGGAACAACAGAGTGGTTCCAAATAGGAAAAAGAGTACATCAAGGCCATATATTGTCACCCTGCTTATTTAACTTCTATGCAGAGTACATCATGAGAAATGCTGGACTGGACGAAACACAAGCTGGAATCAAGATTGCCAGGAGAAATCTCAATAACCTCAGATATGCAGGTGACACCACCCTTAGGGCAGAAAGTGAAGAGGAACTAAATGATCAAAGTAAAAAAGCAGAGTGAAAAAGTTGGCTTAAAACTCAACATTCAGAAAACGAAGATCATGGCATCCGGTCCCATCACTTCGTGGGAAATAGATGGGGAAACAGTGGAAACAGTATCAGACTTTATTTTTTGGGCTCCAAAATCACTGCAGATGGTGACTGCAGCCATGAAGTTAAAAGACGCTTACTCCTTTGACGAAAAGTTATGACCAACCTAGATACCATATTCAAAAGCAGAGACATTACTTTGCCAACTAAGGTCCATCTAGTCAAGGCTATGGTTTTTCCACTAGTCATGTATGGATGTGAGTTGGACTGTGAAGAAGGCTGAGCACAGAAGAATTGATGTTTTTGAACTGTGGTGTTGGAGAAGACTCTTGAGAGTCCCTTGGACTGCAAGGAGATCCAACCAGTCCATTCTGAAGGAGATCAGCCCTGGATGTTCTTTGGAAGGAATGATGATAAAGCTGAAACTCCAGTACTTTGGCCACCTCATGCGAAGAGTTGACTCATTGGAAAAGACTTTGATGCTGGGAGGGATTGGGGGCAGGAGAAGGGGACGACAGAAGATGAGATGGCTGGATGGCATCATTGACTCAATGGACGTGAGTCTGAGTGAACTCCGGGAGTTGGTGATGGACAGGCAGGCCTGGTGTGCTGCGATTCATGGGGTCGCAAAGAGTCGGACAAGACTGAGTGACTGAACTGAACTGAACTGAGTGACTAAACTGAAGTGAATATCTGTATCAATATCTTTGTACTAAGAGTATTGGCAGATGAGTTTATAGGTTGAAAATAGAAAATCAGTAATTGATAAAAGCAATTTCATATGAGTTGCAATATATACTCCTGACCTTGGATGGAATTAGGTATGCAGTATTAGGCTTCCCTGGTGGCTCAGATGGTAAACAATATGCCTGCAATGCAGGAGATCTGAGTTTGTTGCCTGAGTCAGGAAGATCCCCTGGAGAAGGGAATGGGAATCCACTTCAGTATTCTTGGCTGGAGAATTCCATTGACAGAGTCTGGTGGGCTACAGTCCATGAGGTCGCAGAGAGTCAGACATGACTCAGTGACTAAGCTGCTGCTGTTGCTAAGTCACTTCAGTCATGCCCAATTCTGTGCGACTCCACAGACGGCAGCACATCAGGCTCCGCCATCCCTGGGATTCTCCAGGCAAGAACACTGGAGTGGGTTGCTATTTCTTTCTCCAGTGCATGAAAGTGAAAAGTGAAAGTGACTAAGCACTCACACCATAGTTTTTATGCATATTTTGTTGTCGTTCACTAGCTAAGTCACGTCTGCTTTTTGCTGCCCCATAAACTGCAGCATGCCAGGCTCCTTTTCCCTCCATCATCTTCTGGAGTTTGGTCAAATTCATGACCATTGAGTCTTATTTTATGCATATAAATAAGAATAAAGCTGTGTCTGCAAGTACTTCACTAGGAATTTAGGCTATTTATTTTTTGTATATCAAATGATGCTTGAGGTTTTAGGCAAAATCCAGTTGATGATTGTTATAAATTAAATCAAGAATAAATATTGATATATCCAACCCCAGAACTTCAGTGTTATCAGATACTAAAAAGCATTGCTTGTTGCCAATACTTGCAAATTCAACCTTAAGATTTTTTGGCACAAAGAATTAACCAAGCCACATATTGGAGTCAGTAACAGAAAATGGTTTCTGGAACTTATTAAAATTTTTTAGATGTCTAAATTGCAAAAAAAAAAAAACCCAAAAAACCAAAAAAAATATATATATATGTGTGTGTGTGTGTGTAAATTATTTCCAAATGAATACAGGACCAAAATCAGTACATGATAAGTAATTCTGTTTCAAAGTATAACTACTAATGGGATTGTGAATGACATTAAAATATAAATCCACCCATGCTACTGACCAGGTCTTGGGACTAACTGTATAGCCTTGAATTCCCTGCCAAGATTGATAAACAGCAGCTATTTAGTTGGTGCACTTGACTATCACTGCGTTTTCCAAGCAATTTTTAAAAGTCGCCTGATTGATCTGATGCAGCCTATTTGAAACCCTCCAAGGAAGTGAACAGGAAGCAGAAAACTGTAGCAGTGCAAAAGGACAGTGCAAAGCACCTTTCAGTGTAGGATTAAAAGACAGGCAAATGGGTTCCAAAACCAGCTATCCTTAGTACTGTGTTGGAAAGCTGTTGTAATGAAAAATGGCAGCAGAGAAATGCAACCTTAAAAAGAAGCCATGTGTTTATGTACATTTTGTTTTTATCACTAATATATCTGGGTCTCAAATTCATAAAATGTAGATATCTTAAATTTACCTTATATGAACACTTAATGATCAGGTAGGTATTATATATATATATATATATATATATATATATATATATACAGCCTGCATGCTGTTCATTTTCAAGTATTTTAGTTATTTAAATCTTTCCTCTCACTGCTGGAAAGTTTATGATTCATATATATGCCACAGAAAATGTAACAAGATTGGTGTCCCAGACACGCACATACAAGTAATCCCTTTAACTTTTTATTTTTTCATGAGGAGCAAACATTCAGCGGTTGATTCTACCCTGGGTACCTGCAGCTCTGTCAGGCACTTCCTGTCCCACACACCACTGATTGGATCCCAAGTCCCAGACTGGTTAAGGCAATGCTGGTTTGCTCTCACACCGTAGGGATCAATCACTTTGGTTCCTTCCTCCAATCTCTGACTATATTTGCCTAGGGCAATATTCTGGCTTTCTAGCTGGACTGCACAGGAGAATCCTAGGCAGAAGCAGAGTTAAAGTACCTTCTTCTAACATCCAAAATACATAAAGAACTCATAAAACTCAATATCTAGGAAAAAAATAAAAAATAAAAACAGGTAGAAGACCTGCATAGCATCTTTTTTTTCCAAAGAAGACACACAGATGGCTAATAGGTACATGAAAAGATCAAAACCACAATGGGATATCACCTTATACCTGTCAGAATGAATATCATAAAACAAACAAACAAATAAGAAATAACAAGTGTTGGGAAGGATGTAGACAAAAGGGAACCATCCTGCACTGTTGGTGGAAATGTAAATTGGTACAGCCACTGTGGAAAACAGTACAAAAGTCTTTCAAAAAATTAAAAATAGAACTGTTATGTTATCCAGAAATTCCACACCTGGGTATGGATCTGAAGAAAACAAAAACACCAATTCAAAAGATATATGCACCTCAATGTTCACTGAAACTATTTACAATAACCCAGATAAGAAAGCAACCTGAATGTCCATAGATAGATGCAAGGATAAAAAAGAATATTATTCAGCCATAGAAAAAGAAATCTCACCATTTGAGACAATAATAACGGACCTAGATGGCATTATGCTTAATAAAACAAGTCAGAGAAAGACAAATATGTATGTTTTCACTTACATGTGAAATCTAAAAAGCAAAATAAACAACAAATAAAACAGAAACACTCACAGAACAGAGAACAAACCAGTGATTTCCAGGTTTGTTCCAGGCGGGAGGGATTTCTAGAGGGGGTATTCATGAAATAGATGGAGGGGATTGAGTGTTACAAATTACCAGTTATTAACTAAAAGGTCACAAAAACCTAACATACAGCTCAGGGAATATAGTTATAACTTTGTATGGTATGTGATGTACAAAAATATCAAATCACTATGTTGTACACCTGAAACTAATAATATTGTAAGTGAACTTTACTTCAGTTCAATATAAATAAACAAAGCATTCTCTTTTGGGTTTTGATCAGGATGGAAACAAGGGAACTGGGGGGAGCAAATTTATAAGACGGTTATTTGGACAGACCAAGAACTGTCAAGCAGCCTAGCAATCTTCTGCCAGGTTTGGGGGATGGAACCAATTTTCATCGTTTCAATGAATGGGAGGCATAACAGTAATAGTAACAGTCCGGCACTCTCGAGGGGAAACGAATTTTGTTGTAATAAGAAAAGTGGTTTGATTTCTATGAAGATTTTGTGCTTTACCTCTAACATTTTCTGGTTTCTGATCTCCTTTCCAGAATATATACTGAGCATTCTCTTTGTGGCAGAAACTATATTTCTCATTGCAAATAATGATGATATAATTAAATAATGAGCCCTTCAATCGTGAAACTTACAGTCAAGTAGGGGAAGCTAATATTAATCAATAACTTGATAAATAAAGACATTACAAACTATGATGGTGCTGTGTATGCTGTGAGACTAGGTATCAGAGAGGCCTTACTATACTGATGAGTAATGGATGAGCAGGAATTAACTCGAAGAGCAGGTGAGAGTAGAGAATTCTGAATAGATGGATTCACTTCTGCAAACGTACTGAGACTGAGACAAGAAGAAGCATAAGAACTGAAATTAAATCACAGTGACTAGCGCCCAGGGAAAGGCTGGAGGCAGGCGGTGGTAAATTTTAGCTCACATAAAAGATCTCGGTCATTAACTCCGGAACACATGGGGAATTACTGGAGCTTTTTAAGGAGGGGAATAAAATAATCAGATTGATACCTTAAGTAAAACAGATAAAGTTAGAGTACTTGGGAGGCTATTGTGATAATCCACAGGATGATGTTACCCTGGGTAAACTGGTGATGGTAAAAATACAGTGAAGATGAAGATGGATTTAAGAAACTTACAGGAGATTATTTGATAATAGGATTTTGGTGACGGGAGAAGAGGGGGAGTGGATCAAGGGTTATCTCTAATTTTCAGCTTATACATCTGTACAGTTATTAGTTGTCAGAAAGAAAAAGATTTCTCTTTCAGTTTGTTTATTTGGATGAAGGGCAGAATTCAGTGGAGGTGATTCTGCACTCTAGTATCAATATGTTGATTTTGAGATAACTTTAAGGGCTTCCCTTGTAGCTAAGCTGGTGAAGAATTCGCCTGCAATGCAGGAGACCCCAGTTTGATTCCTGGGTCAGGTAGATCTCCTGGAGAAGGAATAAGCTACCCACTCCAGTATTCTTGGGCTTCCCTGGTGGCTCAGCTGGTAAAGAATCTGCTTGCAATGCGGGAAACCTGGGTTCGATCCCTGGCTTGGGAAGATCCCTTGGAGAAGGGAACGGCTATCCACTCCAGTATTCCGGCCTGGAGAATTCCATGGACTGTATATCCATGAGGTTGCAGAGTCTGACACGATAGAACAACTTTCACTTTAAGTCACCTAAGAAGATCTGTCCGGGATTTTAGTAGCTACTTCGATTTGCAAAAGAGAAGTCTAAGCCTCAGATTAAAATCTGTGTATTACTGTCATGAAAGTAGGAACTGGAGCCCTTGTCACAAAAAGAATTTTCCCAGAGTATCTTGAAAAAAATCAATGGAGCCTAGAACTGAATCTTGATTAATTTTGACATTCAAAAACCAGGTTACAACAACCAAAAGAATCAGGACCAGTAATTTTTGAGCTGTTGTTATGTGCTCCTGAAGCCCTTGCTGTAGCCTAAGTAATGTTCATAAAAACCTTATGAGGAAATGGTTATTTTTCTATTTGACAGGTGAGAAAACAGCAGAACACTGAGGATATGTGACCAAAGGACACACACACAGAGCTACAGAGTGGTAGGAACAGGCATCAAATCCAGGCAGTTTGAGAACACAGCTTTCTAACTACTATAATCTGCCAGGTTCTTTTTTTTTCCCACTGCTATTTTTTGTTGTCATTTTAAAATTTTGTATATGCATTCTTTTTTATTGCAGAAAAATTGCTTTACAATGTTGTGTTAGTTTCTGCTGTACAACAACGTGAATCAACTATATGTATACATATACCCTCCTTCCTTTTGAGCCTCCCTCTCACTCCACCCCGATCCTGCCCATTTAGGTCATCACAGAGCACTGAGCTGAGCTCCATGTGCTATACTTAGGAAAACTGACAAAACAGACTTAGCTAGGCATGTGAGACTTTCAACTCACATTCGCATTTGTCCTCTATATCTGAACTATGCAATGCCATAGTTACTAGCTACATGGTGATTTTCTGGGCACTTGACATATGGATTCCCTGGTGTCTCAGACTGTAAAGAATCTGCCGTCCATCCCTGTGTTGGGAAGCTCCCCTGGAGAAGGAAATGGCAACTCACTCCAGTATTCTTGCCTGCAGAATCCCATGGACAGAGGAGCCTGGTGTACCATAGTCCACAGGTTGCAGAGTTGGACATGACTGAGTGACTAAGTGACTATCACTTTCATTTTCTTTCAAGCTGAGATGTGCTGTAAGTGTGAATTATATCTCAAATTCTGAAGACTTAATACCACAAATAAAGAATGTAAAATAATCCGATTAATAATTCTTACACAATTACTTGCTGAAATTAGAGCATTCTGTAAATAGTGAGTTAAATAAAATATACGGTTAAATATATTATATTATTGAGTATATTATTAAATTTGATTCATAGGATTCTATTTAATGTTTCAAATTAATTTTAACCTATTTGAAAACTAGAAAACATTAACTTCCCTATGCAGCTTACATTATATTTCTATTGGACAGCATTGTTCTAGATATTTCACTTATATGCCCTCTGAATTCCTAGCTCTAGATAGGCACTATCAAATAGTTAACATGCTCTCTTTAACACACTGTTTCCATTCAGACCTGAGCTCCAAGCTTGTGCCCCAGGCTCTCAGGCCCTGGTGTTTCCATGGTAACCTTGCCTTAGGAAGAGAAGATGCTTTTGATTCTGAGTTGTAAAGATTTCCCTCCTCCAGCTTTATGTTACTTCATACTGATTATATGGTTATCTTCTCTATTCTTCTCCAAGAGTTTGTATGATTTTTGACCTTAGGAAATTTCAGGTCAGTGGTTCTCAGGCAGATGAACATGTAAAAATCATCTGAGAAGTTCTCTCAAATTACATAAGGCTATTACCCTGCAGTGTTTATTTGTTCTTCTCACCCCCAATGAAGGACTATAGCTCTAATCTCTCCATTGTCTGATAAATGAGTTTGCTACATTATAACTATTATATTCTCATGTATTCTCTGTCTTTTTCTGTCTACTCAGTCAGCTCTTCATACCTGGTATGTTCACCAGCTAGTAACCAAAGGGTTCCATGCAGTCCCACATCACAGACTCTGAAATGCTGATTTTGGGTCATCTGTTTATATGGAAAGCTGATTGGTTCCGATCAGGATAATGATTACCTTGGGTTCACACATTTAATTCACATGAAAATATCTACCTGCCTACCGAGGAGACCTCTGGTAGACAAAAAGTATCTGCCTAGAGAAGACTTTTCGAAAATCAGGATATAAATATTTTGTAACATACCACTCAAAGTAGCACAACGAAGAAGAGAATATCCTCACAGAAAAAAATGAATAAAAATGGGAATCTGATGAAATTATTATAATTTAAGTACTAGGGACAAAAAGAAATAGTTTCCAAATGTAGCTTTCGTGAGTTTTTTCCTTATTATTCTGAAATTTCTCCTCATAAGTTGTAAGGCCTCAAGGATGTAAATTTTGCACATAGGCAGTGTGTCATATGATAGAAAGGACAGAGATTTACAAGTTAGGGCACTCTCATTCCTTCATCTGTAAAACAGGGCAATAATGTCAATTTACTGATTAAATGAGATTCCTATAAATCTTAGTTGCTTCTCTAAGAAGAGCTATTTTTAAGAGTCTAAGGTTGTTTACTTTCCCCAATTCTTCTCTCTGCATATAGTTCACCACCTTATTTTCTAATGCAGAATTGCAGAGATTTAATTTACTCCTCTAATTATTATTTGGGGAACAGGCTATAAAAATACAGTCTCTCAAGGAGACAAAATTAGGACACTGATTACAGTGGTGCTCAGTTACACCACTTAAGTATACCCACATGAAAATAAAAGGTTGATATTCTACTAGCTGCTAATTAGTACATGGCTAATATCTTCAGAATTTGAGTAATTCAGCTGAAGTACTTTCCAAAGCATGCATCCAAATGAACTAGAACTTTTTAAAACTCAGACTCCTAACAGGCTAAGTCCTTCTTTTATTCTATGTATTTAACTCACATTTAATATGATACCCATTTACCCTATTGTGGTTTCCTCTTGTTTTCTTTGGCTTATGCATGCATGTGAGAGTTGGACCATAAAGAAAGCTGAGCACTGAAGAACTGATGTTTTTCCAGTTGTGGTGCTGGAGAAAACTTTTGAGAGTCCCCTGGACAACAAGGAGATCAAACCAGTCAATCCTAAAGGAAATCAACGATGAATATTCCTTGGAAGGACTAATGCTGAAGCTGGAGCTTCAATACTTAGGCCACCTGATGTGAACAGCTGACTCATTGGAAAAACCCTGATGCTGGGAAAAATTGAAGGCAAAAGGAGAATGGGGCAGTAGACAATGAGATGGTTAGAGAACATCACCAACTCAATGGACATGAATTTGAGCAAACTCCAGGAAATAGTGGAAGACACAGGAGTCTGGGATGTTGCAGTTCATGGGGTCACAAAGAGTCAGACACAACTTATCAACTGAAAAAAAAAATGGTTTTCACCATTTCATTAATTTTTAGATGAAGTGATCACTTACTTCTGTTGAAGTTTTGCCATGAGTTTGGAAGATGCATTAAGAGATAAAAGCTAGGATGAGAGATGAAGCTAATAATCATAAACATTTTTTTCACCATTGCTCAAATTTATTTTTAAAGATTATAATAATCAAATTTCATTCATTCACTCTGCAAATATTTATTTAGTATCCATAGTACATCTGGTCCTGTAAGTTCACAAAAGAATACATAGAATAAGAATTCTATAAAAATGAAAAAGATAAAGAAAGGCTTTTTAAATTTATGTTTTGATAGTAATCATAAGTTTTTTAAACTAGTGTTTAAACTTAAGTTTTTTAAAGCTTATTAATTCATTTTAAAAGTTTGACTTCCATAAAATGAAAGTAAACATTTAATGAGACATGTCTAGGTTGTAATTGTTTCTGCTATTCTTTCAGATGAAGAATATTTTTTTCTGGAAATTTAACCAAAGGAATATCTACAACTAACTAAACTTCCACTAAATGAAATGAAATATAAATATATGAAAGTCCACATATACAGAGCTTTATGTACTAAATAATTAAGGACATCTTAGAAATAACATCTAATCATTACCTCACAAATAAAATTTTAATTCATTGGGAAAAAAAAAAACCAACAACAACTGTTCTCACTGGCTGTACCTGGGTGACTTGCCATTTGGTCAAACATTATTCTGGATGTTTCTGTGAAGGTGTTTTTGTTTTGTTTTGTTTTGAAGGTGTTTTTGGATCAGAATAACACTTAGATCAGTGGGCTAAGAATAAAGCAGACTACCCTCCATAATGTAGGCAGGTCTCACCCTATCAGTTGAAGGAAGGCCTTAATAGAACAAAGACTGACCACCCCAGAACAAGAAGAAATTCTGGCAGCAGAATTTGAGTTTGAGTCCTAGACTCAAACTGCAACTCTCTCCTGAGTCTCCTGTCTATTCATCTATCCCATCATATTTTAGACTTGTCACACCTTCACAATCAACGAGCCAATTCCTTAAGATAAGTATCTCTCCCTCTCTATGTGTATACACACACACACACACACACACACACACACACACACATCTTATTGGCTCTGTTTCTCTGAAGAACTCTAACACACTCACTTTCTAATATGTATTCTTATATAGGTTTCACAAAAGTTAGGAGTGCTTAATGCTGTCTTTGGCCCTAGAAAGAAAGTGTAAGTCCATTTTGAAAATGTGTTCTACTGAAAATTGTACCCCAAATTAATACATTGTTTGTAAACCTTTGTGTATTTATCTTAAAAATGAAAACAGTTAGCAATGCTAGGCTTAAATATAGATGATATAATATAAAACTGCATAATTATAAGATATGAGAATAAACCTAATTTTATCTCTGATAAATTAAAAATGCTCTCAATAAAAAATGTTGCAAATTTCTTCTAAATTTATAAGTCAGCAGTTGTAAGTATTCTCATTACATGGCATCTTTAGCTCAAAGAAAAATTTTCAAGTAGAGCTCTTAAATAAAATAGAAAAATCAGAGGGTTCTAGGTCAATGGTATCTCAGAAATCTATCTTTTCAGTTGCTTTTCAAACCCATCCACAAACACCAGCAATAGAGCTCACAATGAAAACACAGGGAATCCTAGAGCCCTGAGGAGCTTACTTATGAACACAGAGGCTTAAGAGAAACAATATATATTTTTCTTGGAAGGCGTGATAATTAAAACTACTGATAAATTAAAGACTAGTCAATTAGGATAATACATTTGTATCATACTTTTAAATTAATTTAGAGCAGCAAAGTGTTTTTGTGTGAAGAATCTCTAATCATGTTTGTATAATATATATTTCAATGTCAAAATCATCATATGCCACATATATGACATTCATCATTTTGATTACATATCAATTTAAAATAATATATTGATTTTTTTACCTATCAGAAGAAAGGACTTAATGACTTAGTGCAATAATTTAAGTCCCCCAACTTTATGAGACATATTCACAACCCACTTCTAAAGAGTCAAACATAAGACAAAAATGAAGTCATAATGAATACAAAAGATACACCGAATGAAGATTCACAAGTAATTTCAGAAACCTATACCACTGCCATTTTGGTGCACAAACATGCCACTTAAGAAGTAAAAGACCAAAAGTATTCAGTTATGAAAGACCTGTGGTCATACCATTGAGCAGAGATAAGTCTTAAGTTCTAGCCCTGTAAATAAGAGGATGTGGTAAGGTCGACAGAACAATTTGGAATCTAAATCAATTAGTAAAACAGTTAATCATCCAATGTTTGACTAATGGTTCATGAATCAATCAGCCTAAGTAATTCTAATGACTGAAATAACCACAAAGTTCTTTGTTTTAATAAACATGTCAGCAAGAAAACAGGCTTTTGTGACCTCGGGAAGGTAACTCAATCTTTTTGAATCACAAAATGAGAACAAAGAAAACTGGTCCCACAAAAGGTAAACGGAAATGAGTGTCCAAAATATACCTAATTTAACACGCTCCTTCATAATATACAATTTGACACGTTAATGTTGTTTCTTTGCCTACACCAACAATGTTTTCCTGGTGTGAACGAAATGAAATCTTGGTTACTTACAGAAGTATCGCATAGCAAGGATTCTTATAAGCCCTTGACCATTTAGCAGTTAAATATTTAATTAATTCACTAATTTGACATAGACTTTATGTAGAGTAATTCTACATGAGTATGTATACTAATGAAAATTAAAATCTTCAAATTTCAAATGGGATGTTTATTATTTGGGTGGAAATATCCATTTAATGAATTTCTTTCTGATGTATTATGTTTCTTAACCAAGAAGTATTATAAAATTACTTTTCAGAAAAATAACAGAAGAGATAAGATATACCAACTATGTAAAATATGTATTAAGTAAAGAAATCAAATTTCTGGTGCATTTGACACAACTTTGATAATAATTAACTCTAAGTACCAAATGGAAGGATTCTGCAGTATATTTACCAGGGATCTCTTGACCTTGTAAGTCTTGTAATACAAAGTAGCTTGTTCTCAATGGCTCAGTAAAGGGATCCTAGGCTTCGAGATGTAGATCAACTGCAGAAGCACCTGTGAAGCACTATGAATTACTTTGTAAACCACCACCACATTAGCTTAGATATGGTGATTCACAAAGAAATCCACAGCACTTCACAGTTTGGGTAAAGCTTGGTACCTATGAACCAATAAAAACAGTACCTGTATACGACCAACAATTGAGGGAGCAGTTTCAACTACTTTTACACCCTTTAAGAAGACATTAAAATATAATTATAACAGATGAGCTATATTGAGTAATATTCACAATCAGTTGAAGTGTATGCCCAGTTTTGTACCATCTTTTTTTATTTAGAGAAATATAAGAAACATTAATCATGTAAATAAACAGCTTAAAAAATGTACACCTTCTGTATCATATAACAACTAATTTTCATTTAAAAGAATTTCTAATGCAACAACTAGCAGGACACTATGCAAAAAGATAAACATATCTACTCATAGAAATAAAATGCATGGTTATTAATATACTTGCAGAAATAGGAAGTGAAATAAATAATAAAAGTATATGTGATTCTCACATATTGCAGTATATAAGTGTTGCTATTGGGATAACTTGCTCTAAAAATATCCTTAGTTACTTGGCTTCATAGTTTATAATCACACAATCTTATATTTTATAAAAGTCATTAAGTGAATTTAGCTGTGTTCTTCTAATAATAATACACATATTAAAAATGTCCAAATGAACATATTTTCATGTGACTTGTTGAAAATCAGGAATGTTTAGAAAAACAAATGCTATGTTATACACATTAGATCCAACTCTAGAATAAAACTACACCAATAAAAAATGGAGAAACTATTCAATAGAATTACTATTTTTAGTAAAATCACTAAAATCAACTATCCTTTTTCTATGATTGGTCCAATGATAATATGTATTTTTTAAAAATGGGAAGAAACAAAGATTTTAATTATAATTAATGAAAATAAGAGTATCTATAAATCTCACTGGCCCAGGAAACAGTATCAGTCAGGTAATACACAGCTATGAAAATTTCAACATTTTTCAAAATACACCATCAAAAGGTAATATTAATTAAGTTTATGTTACACAGACACTTACGAATGTAGAGTCCCAAGCAGTTTATCACTGTCACCACTGGTCACTGCTTAGCACTCCCCTACTCATCTCCTCCAGGCCACACATACAACAACTAGGTCAAACTTACAAATATTGAACACTGGAAAATAATTAAATGCAAAGAAAAATTGTAAAAATAATTATATATTCAAACATATTTATTATATACCTATCACAAGCCAGATACAGTTCTGGTGAGAGTCTGGGACTATAAAAGCAAACTCAACTTAGTCCTAGCCTTCCAGGAACACAGAGAAGAAAACAAACAACTGAAATAAGAGTTTAGGTGTGCAATGAGAGAGTTCCACATAGGACTAACAGAGACCACAGGGATTGGCCACTTAATCCAGCTGAAAGAGGGTTACAGACAGCTTCTCTCAGGAAGAACATGTAGAAGGGAACAGGAGGAGTACCAGGGGTTAGCAGTGAGAAAGGTGGGATAATTTAGTCTAGGTGGAAGAGAAAATTTACTCGTGACATGCAATAGATGGAATGTCTCATTTATATGCAATACCTGATATAAGAAGTCTGCACTATACTTAGAAGTTCAGTGAAGCAAGTGAGCATCAGTATATGGGGAGAAGGATGGACAGTTGAATCAGAAGCAAGAGAACTACAGTGGAATGAGACAGCCTCAATGAAATAAGGACAGGATAAAAGAGCAGTTTGATGAAAGTGCAAGTGTAGATTGAAAAAGTTGGCTTAGAGGTCAACATTCAGAAAATGAAGATCATGGCATCTGGTCCCATCACTTCATGGGACATAGACGGGGAAACAGTGGAAACAGCATGAGTTGTATTTTGGGGGGCTCCAAAATCACTGCAGCCATGAAATTACAAGATGCTGCAGATGGTGACTGCAGCCATGAAATTAAAAGATGCTTACTCCTTGGAAGGAAAGTTATGACCAACCTAGATAGCACATTGAAAAGCAGAGACATTACTTTGCCAACAAAGGTCCGTATAGTCAAGGCTATGGTTTTTCCTGAGGTCATGTATGGATATGAGAGTTGGACTGTGAAGAAAGCTAAGCATCGAAGAATCGATGCTTTTGAACTGTGGTGTTGGAAAAGACTCTTGAGAGTCCCTTGGACTGCAAGGAGATCCAACCAGTCCATCCTAAATGAGATAAGTCCTGGGATTTCTTTGGAGGGAATGATGCTGAAGCTGAAACTCCAGTACTTTGGCCACCTCATGCGAAGAGTTGACTCATTGGAAAAGACTCTGATGCTGGGAGGGATTGTGGGCAGGGGGAGAAGGGGACGACAGAGGATGAGATGGCTGGATGGCATCACTGACTCAATGGACGTGAGTCTGAGTGAACTCCAGGAGTTGGTGATGGACAGGGAGGCCTGGCGTGCTGCGATTCATGGGGTCACAAAGAGTCGAACACGACTGAGCGACTGAACTGAACTGACTGAACTGAACTGAAAAGAGCAGTTGGGGAAAAGCTCTCCAGATTTTAAAGAAAAATATCACACTTGGTCCCAAACTGGCCCAGCAAAGCCCCTCAAAGCATTAGGACAATTTTGTTTTTATTGGTCAATCTTACCAGTTGGGTTGAGGAGATATACTCAGAGATTGATATGGGTTTGGAAACAAATCACTAATTGAAGAAGAGGTCTAAATGACTGTCAATAACCACCCAACTCCTAATGTGAAATCAAGCTGATCAAATAATGTTAGAGAAATAATTTAGGATGGATTTAACAATATGTCATCCCTTTTGTTGCCTTTTTTTTCCTCTAAATAAGAAAAGTATGTTCACCTTACCTGGTAGTATATGCTAGTTGGACACTTTGCTTTGCTTTACTTTAGAATTTGAATGCAAGAAAACTTTAATCGTGCCCCTCTTTAAATTGCATTCAGCTACTTAAAAAAATTCTCCTATATTTTTCTGTCAAATATGCTCTCAGTTTTATATAAGAGGATAAGTGATACATTCTGAGAATGAAATGTTCTGGATGAAGTAATTTTCTGGCACACTGATTAATTAGAAAACACCACTTTTTCCAACTATTGCACTATTTGACTTCAAAAATAGGTGAAGTACATTGTTTCTCAATGAATGAGCATACCACAGTACTTTAATTTTTTTTTGTAAGGTTATTCAGAACCCCTGTGACACTATCAACATTTTCTTCAATACTCACAATGCATCAGTTATTCATCCAATGCTTAAATGTTGAGGAGAAATAAAAGTCCATAAGCCAAGGGATTCCAGGTACCATGGAGTAAGTATACAAAGGGATTTTACATTTGCAGTTAGGAACTGCATCATAAAACATTTGGAAAAATATTATGAAAGGAATATCTCCAAGGTACTAAGTTTGTAGAGAGGAGTGAAGCAAATATTCAAGTCATCAAAGGCAGAGGGGGAAGAGTGGTATGGATTTGGCTGAATAAGGGGACTACAGGATGAGACGGTTGGATGGCATCACCGACTCGATGGACATGAGTTTGAGTAAGCTCCAGGGGTTGGTGATGGACAAGGAAGCCTGGCGTGCTGCAGTCCATGGGGTCACAAGGAGCTGGACATGACTGAGCAACAGAACTGAAGTGAACTTACATAATATAGTATGTTTCATGCAATGAAGTTGACTGATATTTCTGTGTACTGATAATAAACAAATCCTAACAGTTGCTTGTGAGACAAGTCACTAAGATTAGTATAAATTCATATGACTAGCTTCATACTCTTTACTCTTAACACCTGGAGGAAATTTTGAGGCAACTGACTCTAGTCAAGGCTATGGTTTTTCCAGTGGTCATGTATGGATGTGAGAGTTGGACTGTGAAGAAAATTGAGCGCCGAAGAATTGATGCTTTTGAATTGTGGTGCTGGAGAAGACTCTTGTGAGTCCCTTGGACTGCAAGGAAATCCAACCAGTCCGTCCTATAGGAGACCAGTCCTGGGTGTTCATTGGAAGGACTGATGCTGAGGCTGAAACTCCAATACCTTGGCCACCTCATTCAAAGAGTTGACTCATTGGAAAAGACCCTGATGCTGGGAGGGATTGAGGGCAGGAGGAGAAGGGGAAAACAGAGGATGAGATGGCTGGATGGCATCACGGACTCGATGGACATGAGTTTGAGTAAACTCCGGGAGTTGGTGATGGTCAGGGAGGCCTGGCATGCTGCGGTTCATGGGGTTGCAAAGAGTAGGACACGACTGAGCGACTGAACTGAACTTAGCATTCCTTTTAATTGGGCTTTAACTGGTTGATGGATTTATCAGAGGGTAAATGCCAGCTAGGTGTCTTAAAGCGAGTCCCCTAGTTTCAAGTCAAAAGTCTAAACAGAAATTAGTCTGCACGATAGTTTACTTCCTAGATTCATCCTGATTTTCAGAGTCTTTTAATTCAGTTTTCAACCCACACAAGCAAGAAATGGAAAAGAAAAGAAACCGAAGGAAAGGTAGGGCTAACTTCACTGTGCAGACCATAATATCAACTCTATGTAAAATAACTACTGCTGCTGATAGGAAGTGAAAGAGCTGCAGAACTGACAGAGGCATCTGCAGTTAAGGACTATATCATACCACTAATATGACACTTCCCACTGGTAAACGGAGTGGGAAGCATAGCTCAGAAGGAAACTTGCATCCTTTCCTGGTGATGAAAGCTAAAAAGAATGGAAATAATATAGCGAGCAAAATATGCACAACAAAAATAGAACAGCAAATGAAAAATGCAGGCACAGTAAATATAATCCTCCTGTTGGTTGGGGGATTTATCTCCTTTCTCTCAAAAACTCTTTCTCTTGCCCCTAAATATTTAAAATAATAGGGCAAATCAGGAATTTTTAAAAAGTGACTGCTGTAGAAAATAACGTATTCACAGAAAACTCACTAAGGAATAACACTGTATGCAGATGGTGGCAATGAAAGAATCCATATTTTAGTGATATTTCAAGGCATTAAAGTTATAAGTTATTAATTTATATAATCAATGAATGCAGTTGTTAACAATACCTAAGCTAAATATCTGGCATAATCTGTCTTTCAATTTGGAAAGAAGCAAACCTACAAAAACTTATCCTTATGTATCAATGTAAGGCTATAAATTGAAAGGACTTATTAAATAATTGGGACTTACATTATTTGAGAAAAAACCAATAGTAAGTCCTTTCATTTAACAAGCTCTCACAAAGCACTTAACATTAAGTCATTCATCTCTGATGAATGAATGAACAGAGAAGATGGAATCCTCATCTTAAAGATGGGAAAACTGAGGCTCAGAAAGACTAATTTGTCCAAAGTTAAGAAGACTCTTGAGAGCCCCTTGGACTTCAGGGAGATTAAACCAGTCAATCCTAAAGGAAATCAGTCCTGAATATTCATTGGAAGGACTGATGCTGAAGCTGAAACTCCAATACTTTGGCCACCTGATGCGAAGAACTAATTCATTTGAAAAGACCCTGATGCTGGGAAAGATTGAAGGTAGGAGCAGAAGGGGATAACAAAGGATGAGATGGTTGGATGGCATCACTGACTCAATGGACATGAGTTTGAGTAAACTCTGGGAGTTGGTGATAGACAGGGAGGCCTGCTATGCTGCAGTCCATGGGGTCGCAAAGAGTCAGACACGACTGAGCAACTGAACTGAAGTGAAGAAGTATTTAAATAGTAGGGCCAGATCTGTCTAAAACTTTTTGCTTTGTCCTTGCCCTGCATTTCTGCAGCATGCAATTTTATCAGCAGCATTTGAGAAATCCACTGAGAAAAGAAAATTAAGTGAAAGTATAAAGAGTAAGTTAAAAATCATACTAAATACTCTGCAGAATCAAATAAATATATGCATGAAGCGTATAGTGAAACAATTTGACTAAAAATAATATAAGTTAATTTGCAATATTCAAATTAAAATTTTGCAAGGGGAATATCTAGTTTAGTCAAGATAAACCTTTCAGCATTTTATACAAAATATCCATTTACATATGAATAGATAATACTCCATTTATCAAGCATTTTCTTTGATTCATTATAGATGATCCCTATAAAACTGACAGAATACTTTTTAAAACTAGCTTATGCTATTAAATTTGCTTATACTTAATAAATTTACTTATATTTAGAACATACTTTGACTTACATGGCTTGAGTGGAGGAATTTCGTGTGTGTAAATAAGCTCATATTAATGACATGTTATACTCTAGGAACTCTTTTCAACATTCATTGGGTGCAGTTCACTGGCAAAGATCATTTGCTTAAGGAATAATATCTAGACTCCAGTTTATGAAGTGGGCATCTACATTTACTTGTGAACACCCTAGAATATGTATATGTGTATATAAAAATGTTCTTCAATTTTTTCTCCGCTACTTCAAGACTGATACCCTTAGAAAGTGGCACTGCGGATAATAATGTCAATCTGCCACCCTGGGGATAACTTATTCTACTTAAAAATTTTCCCCCTACTTGGTTTTTTGGAAGATCAATTCAATTATTCATTTATTTGAAGAACAGTAATAAGTACCTCTTTGGTAAGTACACAAGACAATAGGAAACAAATAAGCATTTAAAAAACATGTAAATTTTCAGTGCTTATTAATCCCTCATTAATAAAATCTCATATTTGGAGGAGCAATCCAAGCGAATAACTGCAAACATATTTTTATTCCTATGGGTTGATTTTTTCCAAACCTTGAAGATTATATTTTTGCAATTGGACATTAATTGTAGCACTCTGATTTTGCAGATGATAGAAAAAAGTGGAATGTATCATTTAAGCCCTCAACTCACCGTCTTTATAATGTTTGAGTGACTATGTGCTGTGCTTAGTCGCTCTGCCGTGTTCGACTCTTTGCCACCCCAGGGACTGTAGCCCACCAGGCTCCTCTGTCCATAGGGATTCTCCAGGCAAGAGTACTGAAGTGGGTTGCCATGCCCTCCTCCAGGGGATCTTCCCAACTCAGGGACAGAACCCAGGTCTCCTGCATTGTGGGTGGATGCTTTACCATCTGAGCCACCAGAGAACTCCATAATATTGAGTGACTATATTATACAATAATATTTTATACTATTTTTTAATGGAATTTGACCCTAGCTATTTTGATGATATAACAAACCATGCCTATATTTAACTCAGGGTTAATTGCTGAATATGAGATAAGTATCAATATGAATGATGAACTTCTTAAAATACATGTTTATAACTATCAAGGATTAGGCAAAGTTAAAAATATGGATTCAAAACCTATTTTAGATTTGACAAACACTTAATTATCTGTTCATTAAAGGTATTTTGAGCCTCTGCTGTGTGGGAGAAAGTATGCTAGACACTAAAGGATTGAAAAGGAAACAAGTTCCAGCTTTCAAAGAGCTCAGCGCCAGTGGGCAGACTGACAAACTTGGAAACATATCTACTACAGCGATACCTGTCATGACAGACAAGCTCAGAATCTCACAGGAGGAGAGGCACCGAAGCAGAAATAAATAATCAGGAAGGACTTTTTCTGAGGAGATGAAGCCCAGGTTCTGTCAAATGGGGTGAAAAAGTCATCGATCCTGTGACTGAGGAGGATGGGTGGTAAGGAGAATAACAACCCAGGGATCGAACTCGCGTCTCTTTTATCTCCTGCACTGCAGGCAGATCCTTTACCTGCTGAGCAATGAAGGAAGCCCATTCCAGGTGAAGGAACTTACATTTGCAAAATCTGGGAAACAAAGTGTCTATGGGGTATTTAAGAAAATACACATTAATTCTGTAAGGCAGAGAAGTAGCAGGCAGCGAGAAAGAACTCTTAAAGTTAGGCAGATCTCCAATGATTTGAATGGTGTGCTTGGCAGAACTTAATGCAAGTGATCAAACTCTGGCCAGTCCCTGTCCTCAAGGAGCCATAGACTGATGACTGGTGATTTTGGATAAACTGGAAACAAATATTCATCAGTAAAAATGATTAAATTAATCATAAGTTTACTATTATATAAATACTAAAATAAGAGGGATAATAATGAGAGAAATCTTTGCTGCTCTATCAGTGCAAGCATGCATGCACGCTCAGTCGCTTCAGTCATGTCTGACTCTTTGCAATCCTATGGACTGTAGCCTGTCAGGCTCCTCTGTCCACAGGGATTCTCTAGGCAAGAATAATAGAGTGAGTTGTCATGCCCTCCTCTAGGGAATCTTACTGACCCAGGAATTGAACCTGTGTCTCTTATGTCTAATGCACTGGCAGGTGGGTTCTTTACCACTAGCGCTACCTAGGAAGGCCAATCAGTACATACTCTAAAATAAAGCATATAAAAATATGACCATAATGATCAACAAATTTAAAACAAAACTAAATTCTAGAAAAATATGTAGTAATATAAACTCATTGCAAATATATATGCTTATGGAAAACTCTAGAAGACATATGCCAACTTGTTTAAAATATTTGTATCTAGGCAACCAGTCCATTCTGAAGGAAATCAGCCCTAGGATTTCTTTGGAAGGAATGATGCTCAAGCTGAAACTCTAGTAGTTTGGCCACCTCATGCGAAGAGTTGACTCATTGGAAAAGACTCTGATGCTGGGAGGGATTGGGGGCAGGAGGAGAAGGAGACGACAGAGGATGAGATGGCTGGATGACATCGCAGACTCAATGGACGTGAGTCTGAGTGAACTCCGGGAGTTGGTGATGGACAGGGAGGCCTGGCGTGCTGCGATTCATGGGGTCACAAAGAGTCGGACACGACTGAGTGACTAAACTGAAAAGGTAACAGAAATGAACTGAACTGAACTGAACAGAAATGAGAAGTGGGAAGGGAAAGAAGAAGCGGAAGAAAACTTAGCATTTTACTTCATATACTTGTTATTATTTGAGGCATATAATAATCCACTCAGCATTAAAAATACCAAAAAAGCAAATACTTTGTAATATTTCATAACTATAGGGGATCTTTCCAACCCAGGGAATAAACCTGCATTTCTTGCATCTCCTGCATTGGCAGGCAGATTTTTTACCACTTGTGCCACCTGGAAAGCGCATTTTGTAATAATAATTACATTACTGCATATTTGTTATATTACATATATATTTATAATATGATTTTTATATATTATGATAATATAAATATTATATTACTTGCTATATTATAACAATAATATATTAATCTCAGGGACATTGTCAACTAAACACTCAATGTAACCAAATGATGCCCATATTTACATCTACAAACTCCTGAGGCTTTTATCTTTGTAGGACATAAGATGATGAAGTAAGACAAACTCTTTAAATTCCTACATGAGGAGTGAAGTGAGCATGAGAGACTATAAGATCTAAGTCCAAATTCCAATTCTGACTGCTAAACTGGGTGGATGTTATTTCTATAAGCCTTACTTTATTGCACATAAAACATTTATAATAGTACTTATTTCCTAAGATTTTGAAAATGCTTGGTTTGTAGTAGGTGCTTAATAATTTTTAGTTTCTTTGTCTTCTTGTACTCTAAGAAACCTTGTCCCATTTGGAGATGAATGATTACATTTGTACCAAGATGTCTTTTACTGGACGGGAGTTTCACACTGTAGTCGACAATGTGGTGATTTTTTCTCAATTTATAATGTAATATTGCCTTTACCCTCTAACTTCAAAATCATCATAATTTTATGCTTTTACTCATAAAATCATAGCACCATAGAGCTGGAAAAGAAAAGCTAAAAACTCACTTAGCTCAGGTTTCATACTTGCAGGCAAAATGATGGACATCATAAAATACATACTGTGTTTTAATCATTTTCCCCAAAAAGAGATTCTAACATTTGTTTGAATGACCGATGCATTAAATGCTTAATAAGTCTTTTCTTTAAACAACATATTAAAGGAAATAGATGTGTAGAGGAGAAGCAAATTTCTTTTCTTTGGAATTAAACCCTCTGCCCTTGCTTATTATATCAAAAATAGTGGAAGAAATGACATTTAATGTCAGGAAGGAAAAGATATACAAGTAGGAAACAATGAAACTGTGATAGGGCAAAATTAAATGATCCTATCTTTCGAGAAACAAGTGAAAATGGGCTACAATTCTAGATATGATGGCAAATTCATGACAGTGTTCACCTGGTTAACAATGTCTAAATCAGCTATTGGACTGGGTGTTCAAGGCAAAAAGATTTCATCACAGTTGGATATACAGTTACAAGGGGCTGTCCCACAGTAAACAAACAACAAATGTATTCTGGCAGGTGGCCATGACTGTATTCTTTTGAGTAAACAGATACTATATTCTAGACTATAAAAAGTTCTTAGAAAAATGAAGAAGAGTTTAATGATTGACACTGCGTAGCATAAAGATGACTCCCCTGGTGGCTCAGATGGTATCTTACAATGTGGGGAGACATAGGCATTTACAATTTTACTACCAGGATGGTGCACACCTAAGTTTTCCACTTGATAAAACCTATGCAAAATCAGGCAGGTATTTACCAAGATGTAGAAACAGGGCAATTAGATTAACAGGAAAATAATGCTGAGTAATAACAACATTTTAATTGAAAATTAAGTGATATCCTTCCACTTGAGGCTTAGGATTCTATTAGCAATAATTAAAAAATTAATTATGCATAATCCATATTTAACATCTTGCTAAATCCTATGGTCAAATTAAATATTTTTTTTTGAATTGTAACAATAGCAGGTAAACATTTTCTCCTTTAAGCAAACTTTCTCAAAATTCACTTCAGTTATAAAGCAAGTGTCCAAGTTTTGACTACCCTGTTGGAGAAGAAAATGGCAACTCACTCCAGTATTCTCACCTGGGAAATCCCATGGACAGAGGAGCCTGGCGGGCTATAGTCGTAGGACTCGCAAAGAGTTGGAGATGACTGAGTGACTACAATAACAACAACAGTCTATACTACAGGTGACTAAGATTTATAATCCAAAAATGAGGCAGGAGTTGGAGTTGGGCAGACTTTTCATGAATTCTACCGTCAGGTTACTTTGACTACAATTTACCGAGGAAAGAACCATTTTCTTTCTCTTTTGATGTTCTATTGATACAAGAATACTTGCTTTCATTCACTAATTATCAAATTTGTTAATTAGTGCCCTTCAATACCGAAAAGACAGGTACTCTTCATAGAATACAAGTGATATAAATGCTTCGTTAAAATTCCATGATGAAAACTAAAACAACAACAACGAAAAGACTGGAGTAAAAATGAGTATCTGTGCACAACAAATAATAACCGATACTAATTGAAAATAACAATATTTTAGAAATCTAGAAATAATTAATATGAACCAAATAACTAAATCTAATGTGATAGCTGAGAAGGAGAACTGTGACAAAAATGCTTGATTTAGACAATTAAAAACATTAATTTTTTTCACCTGATGAACCTGTAACATGAAGATGTAGGGAATATTTTGGGGGGAAGTACTTAAAATTATGAATATCTAGCCATTATTGAATTTTTTCTTTTGTCATCAAATCAAGGAACTGTCACTATTTAATTTTAAAAGTCAACATTTGAACTAGCTCATGGAAAACCAATACTGGCAGGTAAGACAGTTTAAGAAACTCTGATCCCGATAGTCATAAGGTCTACTTAACTGATTTGTCTATTTCTTACTGGGTAACTTATTATTAGGTTTAAAAAAAAAGAATTAAAAGTTAAAAATAGCAATAAGAGAAAACTATTTTTCATATGTAAAATTAAAATTACTGACATTTATCAGGCATTGTTCTAAATGTTTTATATGGATCATTTTATTATTTCAACAGTGATAGCGTAAGGTACTGCAGGAGACCCCAGTTTGATTCCTGCACTGGGAAGATCCCTGGCGAAAGGATAGGGATACCCACTCCAGTATTCCTGAACTTCCCTGGTGGCTCGGTTGATAAAGAATCTGCCTGCAATGCAGGTGACCTGGGATCAATCCCTGGATTGGGAACATCCCCTGGAGAAAGGCATGGCAACCCACTCCAATATTCTTGCCTGGAGAATTCCCATGAACAGAGCACAGCACAACATAAGTACATGGTATTAAGAGGTAATTTATATTTGTATTTGTTGAACAAAATCTTACATATTTTATTTTATACACTGTAAAACTAAGGCACAGTGAGATTAGTTTGCTAGCCAAAAATCCTTAAATTCCAGTGGTAGAATCAGGCTTTGGATACAGAATTTGGCTCAAAAGCAGTGGTCTCCCACCTTTTTGGCACCAGGGACTCATTTTGCACAACCTAGATCTCTCGCAAGCAGAGTTCACTGTAGCGTTCACTCTCCAATGAGATCTAATGCTGCCACTGATCTGACAGGGGGCAGAGCTCAGCCAATAATGGCAGTGATGGGGAGTGGTTGTAAATATACATGAAGTTTCACTCATTCACCCTCCATTCACCTTCTGCTTTACAGCCTAGTTTCTAAAAGGCCATGGACCAGTACTGGTCTTTGGCCTGGGGATTAGGGGAATCCTGTTCAGGAGTCCATACTTTTAAATACATGAAACTGCTTCCTATTCTGTGGACTTGGCATTTTAGATAATCTCATCATCCTTTTGTGACTTTTAAGGTTTTGTTTTCATAAAGACTGATGTAAGTGAAAGTTGCTCAGTTGTGTCCGACTCTTTGGACCCCATGCACTTTACAGTCCATGGAGTTCTCCAGGCCAGAATACTGGAGTGGGTAGATGGTCCCTTCTGCAGGGGATCTTCCCAACCCAGAGATTGAACCCAGGTCTCCCTCATTGCAGGCAGATTCTTTATGAGCTGAGCCATAAGGAAAGCCCAAGAATATTGGAGTGGGCAGCCTATCCCTTCTCCAGTGGATCTTCCCAACCCAGGAATCGAACCAGGATCTCCTGCATTGCAGATGGATTCGTTACCAACTGAGCTATAAGAGAAGCCCTACAGGCTTTATTACCAATTCCCTAATCTAGAGTTTGGAAGTCAAATGACAGCTTTATGTGATATTTGTTCACTTATCATTTATTCAGTTAATTATGTAACAAGATAACAAGCCTAGTCAATATCACCATAGAAATATCTTCTATGTTCTCATCTCTCAGAAAGAGAATCTTGGGCTGAACTACTGATTTGACACAGTTTAAGCCCAAAACTGTAAATGGAGATCATGATTTTACTTTCCTTTGACAGCCAGAATCTCGAAAATAGACTCTGATCTGTCTCAGTTAAATTCTTTCCTATATTTGTATTTTGAGAAACTTTAAACCTGCAGAGAAGGTGAAACAACTGCACAACAGATATCTCTCTGTTTACCTATTTTCAACACTAACATTTTAACACATGTACTTGATCTCTTTTTCTTTTTCTAAATACTTGATGCAAGTCTGCATGTATAAAACATATGTGTATATATACTGTTCTAGAACCATTTGAAAGCAAGATATAGAGAGCATGACACATCTTCCCAAACATTTTGACATTGATCTCCAAAGAAAAAAGGACACTCACTTAGATTTTTAATATATCACTACCTCAAGAAATAAAACAATTCCAGTATCCAAAGAAAAATAACACTGTTATAATAATACTACCTAATATATAGTACGTATTGAAAGTTACCAATTGTCTCATTGATGTTCATTATAGCTGTTTTTCTTTTCTTTGGTTGATCCTTTACCAACTGAGCTATGAGGCAGATTCAGAGAGAGCCAAGCATTGCATTCACTCAGCATGATCTTGAGTGTCTATATCCTATTGAATGGTTGCCCCCACACCCAGCCTTTTGCTACTTTTGACTTTAATGGCACTGAGGCTTTTAAAGAGTTGAGGCCAGTTGTTTCTTAAATGTCCAATAATATAGATTTGCCTGACTGATATCTCACTATTACATTCAGGTTAATTTTTTAAAAATATTTATTAATTTGGCTCTACTGGGTCTTGGATGGAGCATAATGGGCTCCGTAGTTGTGGTGTGCGGGCTTAACTGCCTCGCAGCACATGGGATCTTAGTTCCCTGACCAGGGACTGAACTCATGTCCCCTGCATTGGCAGATTCTTAACCACTGGTCCATCACAGAAATGTCCTCAGGTTCAATATTTCGACAAAAAAAAAAAAAAAAAAAAAAAAAAAAAAAAAAATCCTAGGAAAGTATTGACTTAATTATAATATTAAGATTTTCTTGCATGAACATGTATGTTTTAAAATGCTCCCTGGCCTTTCTAATCAATCTTCATATTTTCTGGCCTTGATGTTCTCTCTATATTTATGGTCTTAATTTTATTTCATGTATTCTTAGAAAAGGTGTACAGATTTCATGTAACAGAGAGGGTATTAATCAATCAACTAACTTAATCAATTAATAACTCTCTAGCTAACTTTCATAATTCATAGCCCCTCAGTTCAGTTCAGTTCAGTCACTCAGTCGTGTCCTACTCTTTGCGACCTCATGAATTGCAGCACGCCAGGCCTCCCTGTCCATCACCATCTCCCAGAGTTCACTCAAACTCACGTCCATTGAGTCGGTGATGCCACCCAGCCATCTCATCCTCTGTCGTCCCCTTTTCCTCCTGCCCCCAATCCCTCCCAGCATCAGAGTCTTTTCCAATGAGTCAACTCTTCACATGAAATGGCCAAAGGACTGGAGTTTCAGCTTTATCATCATTCCTTCCAAAGAACATCCAGGGCTGATCTCCTTCAGAATGGACTGGTTGGATCTCCTTGCAGTCCAAGGGACTCTCAGTGCCCCTCAAAATATCAATTAAAAAGAAAGTCTGCCAAGTAGATGCAACCCATTTATCCTTATTATTTTGTACATAATTAATATAACTCTGAGTCTATGCACTAATACAGCAGTGGTCTGTAACATAGCCACTTTTCTCACTCAACAGTGTCTGCAAAGTGATTCAATGTTTTCAAAATGTTTTCATATAAATTATGTCATTTGTCCTTTAAGATAGATGCAAGAGTTAAGAATGAAATACAGTATTCTTCTTGTATAGGAAATTAAACCATGTCTGTGTTCTAAAATGACTTGTCCAATTTTGATTCTCTAACTTCAGTTTTCACATCAGTAATAGAGGATAACTGGGTTTTACTAACAGAACAGAAGAAATTTACCTGCTTGACACCACCGGGCCCTACCCAGTTGCTTACTCAAATGAGACCCACCCAGCCACTGCCATTGATACCTCTCCTCAAACTACTAACTGTCTCAGTCTCCCTGAGGACTGGAGGTGGGTTTTCACTTGGCTTCCGTCAAGTCTGCCCTGGCAGGAACTACAGAAGCTCCATCATCCAAGCTCTACCTGATCAGACTCACCATGGCTTAGGCTTCCCCAAAAGCTGCCCTCAGGGGAGAGCTAACACAACCTAGAAGTCAGGGAAATTAAAAAGAACAAAAAGGCTGAATTTTGGCCAGTAGGAAGTGAGAAATAAGAAACCACAGATCATTTCCTCTCCTTTCCTTTCCTAATAGTTTGTTCTGCAG
Source organism: Budorcas taxicolor (assembly GCF_023091745.1). Classification (NCBI taxonomy): domain Eukaryota; kingdom Metazoa; phylum Chordata; class Mammalia; order Artiodactyla; family Bovidae; genus Budorcas; species Budorcas taxicolor. The sequence goes on along the minus strand of NC_068917.1, from coordinate 18,307,231 downwards.
CATAGCTGATTCATACTACCTCTCAGGTATCCTATCAGATGAGCAAGTAGCCATGTCTCTTTGTGAAGCAGTGGCCAGCTTGATCATACACCACCTTATATTTGCTTACCCTCATTCTCTGCTTCACTGCTCTTCTTCCCAAATCCTTGTTACTCTGGGACTCCACTCCAAATAAAGGCAGCATTATACAGAAATACATAAACAGAAAAAAAAAATCACTTGTCCAAAGCCATTTGAATAATAAGTAGTAACATCTAACTTAACCAAAAATATTAGGACTGATCACACAATGCTAGCTTTGCTGTTATTCTTCCACCCACACCACATTATCTGTGAATAATATTAGTTAGAACTTTTCCCAAACAACACAACATAAAGTCAGATGTATTAAAAAAGATCTTTCCTGGAGAATCTCAAACATAGCTAGTAACCTCCAAAGATATTTCTTCCAATGATGACAGCAATTTGTGCCTTTCTGTCCCATCATATATTCACCTCATCCGTGAGTGCCAATTGATTGAAGGCATTTCTGCCTCATTAGTTTTTAACTGGCTCACATGGGCACTTTTGTAAATGACCACCCTGACCCCCAGTCCTCGCTGTAAAACTCCACATCCCCTGTGCTAACAGGGTAAGCATGTGCAGAGATGGCTACCTTCAGTCTCACCATTGTGGACAGATCTGGGCAAGACTTCCTGAAGAAACACCAAGTGTTGAATTGCTGCCATGGCAACTGACTAGGGACTCCAAAAGAGAGAAGAGTAGCAGAAAGAAATGGCCCGAGAATCAGAAAACCAAACTATGTATAACGGATACCTCCTTTAACTTTTTTGAGCTCCAGTTTCTTAATGTTCCTAATAACTTATTTATCCAAATAAACTAAGGCCATTGAACTTAATTGGATCTAAGATTTCTGCCAGCCACACACTTCAATGATTTCATTGGTTAAGCACCAGGGATAATGTAAAGAACTTCAAATGAAATTCAACTTTACTCTTGGAGGAATATTCTATTTTAAATTTGTCAGTGGTCCACAAAAGGGCATCAATACTTTCCTAAGAAAGCATTTTACTTTTCAGAAATACAGGACAACACATATTTAACAGTCATTTTAATGAGATTTTTTTTTTTTAAATTTACTAACTGGACAGGATTTTAAGTACAAAATGCTAAAAGTATTGAAAACCTTCTCTTTTTTCACATTAACTATCATCTTTTCATTTGCAGTGGATTTTGAGACTAATATTACCAATTGTACTTTGGGTTAATTTATCTGTATAGCACTTAACATCTGAAGAAGTATACCACTATAGTAACTTTCACATGAATGATCATGATAATAGCAATATTAAAAGACTGCAATCACTTTACCCACCATACATTCAATTCCCCAAACTGCCTGTTGCTTCTAATTTTCCTCCCTCACAGATGAAATTAATTTTTTCATATTCTTGATAAAAGTTGCCTGAGGGAAGAAAGAAACTTAAATTAACTTAGCTACTAAAATAGGTGTATTTGTCTATCAGCATATTCACAGTGAATGAAGAGATATGGAGTAACATGCCCTAGTATATACAACTGGGGTCACACAGTCCTGGGCTTGGACCCAACTCTACCATTTGCTTATGTGCAAAGCAGGGATGAAAGACATATCAGGTTTAGGACGGTTCAGTTCAGTTCAGTTCAGTTGCTCAGTCGGGGTTTAGGAAAAGTTTGAAAGTAATAATGTGAAGTATCTGGTTAAAACAGTTAGAACACTATAGGCATTGAGTAAATTTTAATTTTAAACCCCAGTAATATTTTAACATTAAAATTCTATCAGCTTAGGGGGTAATAAACCTTCTATAGAACCAGGTTAGCAGATTTCAATACCAATACTCTAGAGAGCTTTCAGAAAATATTTCTGCTCCTCTAATCAATTAGTTTTCAACCTTTCCATCTTCTTTCATTGTCCTTCATCTCATGAAACACACCCAAGACATATTCAGTAGCTCATGCCAGAAAGCTAGTTGTTTAATTGACATCCCATCCTCTCTGTCCTTTACCTCTGACATTCATCATCATGAAGTAAATTCATTTTTATTTGCAAAATATCTCTCTAATGATTCCATTTTTTTGATATCTCTGCAGCCATGACCCTCTTTTAAACACTTACAATAGTCCTTAAAACTGATCCCCTGTGACCACACTCAGCTCCTACTGATTTGTTACATATACAACAGTAATCTTTTTTATTAATGAAACACAAATATGTTCAACATCTTCCCCTTATATTTAAATATATCAAAAGCATTTTGACTGTTAGAATAATAACATAGGCCACAAGATGCTACATCATCCAGAACAATTATCTACCTGTTAAATTCAGCCTAACTTATGTTATCCTTTACTTTCCATGCTTTAAAACATATTGGTCATTCTCAGTCACAGCCAACTCTTTTACAACTCCATGAACTGAAGCCCACCAGGCTCCTCTGTCCATGGAATTTCCCAGGCAAGAATACTGGAGTGGGTTGCCATTTCCTACTCCAGAGGATCTTCTCTACCTGGGATCAAACCCTAGTCTCCTGTATCTCCTAAACTGGCAGGCAGATTCTTTATCACTGTGCCACCTGGGAAGCTTAATTCATATTATTCTTTAATTGCTGTTACCTGTCCTTATTGTTTTTACTCGCAGGGCATTTTCATATACCATTCCTTCTGTCTAGAACATTCTTCTTCTAACTTTCCTTTGTTAATCTTTACTTGCCTATCAGATCCAGATAAAATATATGCTTCTAAAGGAAGCCCTTATGACCCCTCTCAACTCAGTACAGCGTAGGCCTTCCTCTTCTGAGCTCTCATGGCACTTCCTTTTTAACCTCCAGCATAAACTGTGGTAATATGTCCAGGTAATTCATATATGTTTCAGTGTGCGTTAACTGCATTAATAAATTTAAAAGTTATTACTTGTAAAATGTAAATTCCGTGAAGACAAACATAATGCTGATTTTCCTCAACTGTATATTCTTAGTGAATATCACAGTCAGTACCTACCTAAGGCTGACACAATAAAAATTAGTTGAACAAATACAAAAAGGAATCAAGGATTATTCTGTTATCATTATTTTTGCCTACAGCTTTTGTTTTGAATGAGTTTTTTTTAATTCCTACAAACTCTCAACATGCTTTATTTTTCTTCCAAAGATGGATTGTGTTCTCTATCTATAATTCAAGCACTGGGCCCACATATTGTGGATCCTTGATAACTGTGTGAATATCACAGTTATGTGTGAATATCACAGCTATTCCTACAGTTTAAGAGGCAAACTGTCTTTCCGATAAGCATAAAAAATCAGTATCAGAGTAAATGGATATAATTTTGGGTTTTGTTAATACATAGAGCTTTATTATATAATTTCTCTTAGGATTTTTGAAATGTGAAAAATAGTTATCCAAATAGAGTAAATAGTTGGTGTACTTCAAAGGAACAAAATAGATGCTCAATTATCTGCATTTCTCTCTCTGTGGATAATTCTTGAATTATAAGTCAAGTGAGTTTAGAAGTTCAGAGTTATGTAAGTCAGTGGTTCAGAACTCAGAATATGTTTTCCTAGGGAAAATGTATAAAGCAACACACATGTTACCATTTAGGCCCACATGGCACTATTTAATTATATAGCTGAATTTTATTGTTATCAATCACAAATAAAAATCCATCTATGAGAAAATATATTTTAAGCTGCAACTGCATTAGGAGAGACTGTTATAAGACCTGCAGTGTTTGAAGCTGATTACAATACATATTTAAATGGGCCTTTCTGGTTGTATCAGGTCATGTTCCTTCTAAGGAGTAGAGGAGAACTCTAACTACCTAGCAAGTGGAGCTTCTAAATGGGATGCATTCAGGTTAGGTAACTGGGGTGCAATGAGAGCTCTCAAATCACTATTTTTGACCAGTACAGACAACTGAATTCCCCAAAGAATTCCCAATTCTGCATGCACTAGATCTTATTTCACTGAGATTCCTGGAAGCACCATTCAACCTGCTTATTAGCAGGTTGGTAATTCATGTTGGAGCAACAAGTAAGAGTGACCTATACAGTGACTAGATTTGGACTCTTTTTTTTTTCTCTTTTTGATTTATGGTTGGTAAAAATAGAAAGCTAAAAGTTTATTTTTTATATTTATTCAAATTAAAAGAATATCCTAGAGTTCCTTTAGGGCTTCCTGGTGGCTCAGCTGGTAAGGAATCTGCCTGCAAAGCAGGAGACCTGGGGTCAATTCTTGGGTTGGGAAGATCCCCTTGAGAAGCAAATGGCTACCCACCCCAGTATTCTTACCTAGATAGTTCCATGGACAGAGGAACCTTGAGGGCTATACAGTCTGTGGGGTCACTGAGAGGTGGACACAACTGAGTGACTAACACGCACACACAGAATTCCTTTAAATTTGCTAAATTTTTCATAGATTTACCAAATCAATGAGCTATGTTTCAATTGCAAATAAACCTAAAACTGGATTATTCTGCTAGAGTAACATGCTTTCAATTTACTAACATAGCCCTTAGTCAAACTCAGAAGTAAAACATACAGTGGGAAAAGAGAACCAATTACAGAGAATAACAAGTACTAATATCAACAATGGCATTTCTAGAATCTTTGAAAGAGTTGATTGGTTAATGTTTATGATTAGGATGAAAACTGGAGACTGAAAGAAGTGAATTCAAATTAAAATTACACTATGAGAAAAACGTAAGTTTTTGTGGGAGTTTTAAAACAGTGCAGTCCTCCTAGAAAGAACAATTGGAAGAGACAATTAATTCATAGTAGGCAGGAGTGCCTGAGTTAATGGAGTTTAATTAAAAAGACAGGACTTCTTCAGATTTGAAGACAATGACAAATGAAACCTTAATTAGATTCTAAGCTTCCAGGAACAAGTATGTGCCACGGGGTTTTTGCACAAAATATATCATGTTTAGTCACACAATTCCTTGTATTGGCTATTTCCTTTTTTAAACCAAATTTAAGGAAAATATATATACTGCTTGATTTTGGTTTTGACTAGTCGTACAGGAGAAGGTCTTTGATTTTCTCTATATATAATATCTCAAATTTACTCTGAGGCTAAAATCACATTTATTATTTTGTTTTTACTTCATTGAAGTACAGTTGATTTATAATGTTATATTAATTTCTGCTGCATAGAAAAATGATTCAGCAATATATATTTGTGTGTGTGTGTGTACACACACAGATAGATAACTGAAGGCCTTCCCAGGTAGTGTAGTTGGAAAACAATCCACCTGCCAATGCAGGACACGCAAGAGATGCAGGTTTGATCCCTGGGTGAGGAACATTCTCTGGAATAGGGAAGGGCTACCTGGAAAAGTCCATGGACTGAGAAGTCCATGGGGCCACAAACAGTTGGACACAAGTGAGCAACTGAGCACACACATATAACTGAAATATATATGTATATATATCCTTTTTTGTATTATTTTCCATTTTGGTTTATTACAAGACTTTGAATATAGTTCCCTATGTTAATACATTAGGAACTTGTTGTTTATCTATCTTATATATAAGCTCACCTTTAAAGTTCAGAAGTGGTCATTTGAGAAGATTTGGGTTCCTAAAGTTTTACTGTGGCCTCTCTTTTTAATTTAAATGCTTTGATTTTCTCAGCTATGCTTGGTCATGCTGAAAGTTTTCACAAATAGTTTGTATTTCCAGGAAGAGATTTCTTCTTTCAGTGCTAATATCTGCTTTGGCAACTGAAATCTTACAGGAACAGAATCCCCTCTGCTGTTCCCAATATCCTTACATCAGATAATTTTCTTACCTAAATGAAAATTATTTTCATTATTATTATTGCCCTTCCAAAGCATTTCATTATTAGAAATATTTTTGAAATTTTTGCTTTGGAGAAGGCAATGGCACTCCACTCCAGTACTCTTGCCTGGAGAATCCCATGGATGGAGGAGCCTGGTAGGCTGCAGTCCATGGGGTCTCTAAGAGTCTGACACAACTGAGCGACTTCACTTTCACTTTTCACTTTCATGCATTGGAGAAGGAAATGGCAACCCACTCCAGTGTTCTTGCCTAGAGAATCCCAGGGATGGGGGAGCCTGGTGGGCTGCCGTCTATGGGGTCGCACAGAGTCGGACACGACTGAAGCGTCTTAGAAGCACCAGGTAAAGTGAAGTAGGTCTGAATGGAAAAGTAATGAAGAATCACAGCATCTCATATCAGTAGCACATTGTGACCTACTTGTTGTGGTACCAGAATGCCTGTAACCACTGGGGCTTTCAAAATTGATTATTTTAAAAGTCTTACTTAGTGTGTGTGAGCATGCTATGTTGCTTCACTGATTCTTGGCATGCTAAGTTGCTTAACTGACTCTTGGCAACCCCAAGGACTATGGGATTTCCCAGACAAGAATACTGGAGTGTGTTGCCTTGCCCTTCTCCAAGGGATCTTCTTGACCCAGGGCTAGAACTCATGTCTCTGACGTGTTCTGCATTGGCAGGTGGGTTCTTTTATCATTACTGCCACCTGGGAAGCCCATAATTAAATGGTACAGTCAATAAAAACAATATCAGAGTTAAGAAGAACTCTCCTGAAGCTTCTGGGGGTGGGAGGCAGGGTAGAGGTTCTAGCGTGGAGGTGAAGGACAGGCAAAGAGCACACATTTAAATAGTGTCATGAAAAAAAAAAGATAAAAGAACAACTTGCTTTGTTTCTTACGAAGTAACATGTGAGCTACATTAGGAGTTACTACTTGGATAAAGTGAAATAAACTCAACATAACATTTTAAATGGAATATTAAAAGAGAAAAAAAGGAGGAGAAAAATAGAAATAGAAGTCAGAGCTCCTTCATATTAAGGATGGAGATGAGAGGATATGCAGACTTTTAAAACGAAGAGGATCTCTAGTATTTCACACATTTAAGATTTGTTTACCAATGGGGTAGTCACATTGCATTAAGGTAATGGAGAGTTACTCCCATTGCCTTAAGGTAATGGAGGGCAGGGTAGGGACAAGAGGAAAGCCTCTGTATGATCGACTGTAAGTGAGATCCACATACCATATAGTATTACAATAATAGTGCACACTGTTTTACAGACACTCTCCTTGTCAATTTTTATCCCCAAATTGGGCGGAACAGCTAAAAATAGATGCTCAATTGATGTCTGTTGACTTGAAGTTAAATGATATACAAGTTTCATGGTATTGATCTCTGTCTGGAAAAAGACAGCAAAAATTTGTTATCTCTAGTTATTAGGGGCAAGGGTCAGATGCGCTCCCTGGACAAAGGCAATCATCTGTCATAACTTGTCACTGGCCTAAGAAAACTGTTGGCATTAGGACAAACTCTATGTCCAGAAAAGTGGTTCTCAACTACTATGTCCTGACTGTATCTGATATTACACTAGAGTGACCAGTAATTCATTACTAATATTAAAGGGTAGTGTTAGTGGATGACTTGTTTATTTTAAGTGCATGTTCCAAGTCCGTGAGTCTGTTTCTGTTTTGTGAATAAATTTATTTGTATCATTTCTTTTTAGAATCTGCATATAAGCAATATCATATGATATTTCCCTCTGACTTCCATTACTCAGTATGACAGTATCTAGGTCCATCTGGCTACCAGGAAGGAAGTTTGGGGGAAAGCAATGGTTAAAGAGTTTGAGACTGACATGTACACACTAGTATATTTAAAATGGATAACCAACAAGGACCTACTGTATAGTACATGGAACTCTGCTCAATGTTATGTGGCAGCCTGGATGGGAGGGGAGTTTGGAGAAAAATGGACACACATATCCGTATGGTTGAGTACCTGTGCTATTCATTGGAAATCATCACAACATTATTAATCAGCTATACTTCAATATAAAACAAAAAGTATTTAAAACATGCATGTTCAAGATGATATTTCTGTAACCTTGCTACTTTCTGATATAATAAGCTTTTCAGAGTGCATGGTACAGCCAACCTACAACCACAAGAACATGGCCCACAAATTATTTTATCAAAGTCACAGTCAGCAGTATTGTCTCACAGGGACAATCAGTTTTAAGAAAACATACATGGGGTAAAAAGCTGAGAACTGTAATGCCCAATCATGATGGTGTAAAAAGGAAACCTACTGCCAGGTGATTGACAGTACTTTTGTCCGAAAAATGTCCTTTCAAAAGATTAAATATTTGTCCACATTTATGCCAGGATAATTAAAATCAATTGAAGAAATCCTACTGAAAGAAGCTCCATAGCTGAACTTTTTAACTGGAAAAATAAATAAAAGCCACATGCTGTTTTAGAAAGAAAACAGGAACCAAAAAATAATCTGGGCTTTGATGTAAGGAATTTAGTTGAATCTTTAGAAAATAAAATTTTGAGGAATAAAAAAGTCACTGGGATAAACTTTACTAATTATTAACTGAAATACAACCTTAGGTATCTATTTTTCATAATTGAATTTGAAAGTCTTTAGACATATCCATATTAGTTACAGTCTCTACTGCTCCCTAATGTTGTATACATATGGTCAATTTTATTTGTTTACACTGCCTTTCAAAACATTTAAGTCTGTCACCCTTCTTTAAAATATACCATAAATAAAACTATGTATACTTATGAAGAATGGAATGTAACCCACTTCAGTATTTTTACCTGGAGAATCCCACGGACAGAGAAACCTGGCGGGTTATACTCCATAGGATCACAAAGCAATACATGCACTCAAACTATAAAAAAAGGATCACCTCTGTGTAGTTTCATGAAAGTCTGCTTCAAGTTTAAAAACAGATTCATGCTGTAAATATTAATATCAAACACAGCCCATTAAACAATAGTGAAAATATAAGTAAGCAATTATATAATTTGATACTACAAATGAATACAAACAGAAGGAATACTTTCTCAGAAAAAAAAAAACAAAACTGAAAACACTGCAAATATTTATAGATTTTAAAAAGTCCAATCAAATACAACCCAGAAAAGAGTTTAGGGAAATACTAGTGTAAAACATAAGCATGCAATTTTTCTTTTCTTTTTTTTTTTTTCCCTACAAGGTCCGTAAATTCTCACTCATATAAGTACTGTCACTTGTTTCACTGAATACCTGAAGACTTGTAAAACCAGAAGGACATCATTTAAAATGACTCTTACAAATCATCTGCTCAATTTACACAGATATTATCAAGACTTACTCTAGAAGAGACCTTCCTTCCACCAGACACCTCACCTGAGGGGCTGATCAAGGAAACCTACCTGTGCCCATGATGAGCTGATGAAACAACACTTGCCTCTGTGAACTACTTTCCATTTCCAAGATTAAATTTTTCTGTGTAGAACTTAAATTTGCACTCAACCTGTGGAGGTGCTGAGGAGAGCAGGAAGTGCCAGTCAGAGCAAACTGTCCATGGCAAAGCAGGAGAAATGAGTAGGAAGATTTGTGGGTGTTCCCGGGAACTCATCAGCCTCCTGTTCATGTTCAATAGGAGACTCACAAGTTCCTGCAAATGCACACAAACTTAGTAAGCAGGTACCCTTGGCAGATAGGCAGATGCTGATACTTCCTCCACGTCAAGTGAATACAGTATCTTTCCCCACTGGAGTGTCCTCAACAGCTTGGGATATCGTCCAAGCAGTGTGGTGGGCATCATGGTCCACTGGTCACTTTTATTCAATGATTCAACAAATATTAATTGAGCATCTCCTATGCTAAGCACGGAGAAGGCGATGGCATCCCCCTCCAGTGCTCTTGCCTGGAGAATCCCTGGTGGGCTGTGGTCCATGGGGTCGCTGAGAGTCGGACACAACTGAGCAACTTCACTTTCACTTTTCACTTTCATCCATTGGAGAAGGAAATGGCAACCCACTCCAGTGTTCTTGCCTGGAGAATCCCAGGGACAGAGGAGCCTGGTGGGCTGCTGTCTATGGGGTCGCACAGAGTCGGAAACAACTGACGCAACTTGGCAGTAGCAACAGCAGTATGCTAAGCACTGCTCTAGTCTTCAGGCACATAATAGCGAATTTTTTTTTTGCTATTATGGAAATTCTTTTGAACACAGTCTAGTTCATTTTCAATCTGTCTGACTCAAGATTTGGTCTCCAATGCCAAATGGCAAGCGGCGGCGTTTAAAATATCTTTTGTCATAACTGTTGAATTTAGACCTCATGGTACAATGGGAAGAAGCTATAAATGGAGACTAAGAGATCTGAATGCTAGTTTGCTGTTGCTACTGCTAAGTCGCTTCAGTTGTGTCTGACTCTGTGCAACCCCATAGACGGCAGCCCACCAGGCTCCGCCGTCCCTGGGATTCTCCAGGCAAGAACTCTGGAGTGAGTTGCCATTTCAACCTAACAACTTCCATGATCAAAACACAACCCTTTTGGACTTCAGTTTTCTTACTTGTCAAATGATTATTTGGACTATTTCACTTTTACTTCCAATCTAGATGTAAATGTCTAATTATAAGGTAACTAGAAACAGAATAAGAGTATTTATACAGAAAATGCAATGTTATTGAAGTTGTGTTTTTCTAGGAAGGAGAAAAAAAAATGGGTTCAGCAATCACTGTAAAGTTCAAATATATAATTGATTATTGGTATCTTTTTCCACCAGCTAACATTACTGCAGATGGTGATTGCAGCCATGAAATTAAAAGTCACTTACTCCTTGGAAGGAAAGTTATGACCAACCTAGATAGCATATTCAAAAGCAGAGACATTACTTTGTCAACAAAGGTCCATCTGGTCAAGGCTACTGGTTTTTCCAGTGGTCATGTATGGATATGAGAGTTGGACTGTAAAGAAAGCTGAGTGCTAAAGAATTGATGCTTTTGAATGTGGTATTGGAGAAAACTCTTGAGAGTCCTTTGGACTGCAAGGAGATCCAACCAGTCCATTATAAAGGAGATTAGTCCTGGGTGTTCATTGGAAGGACTGATGTTGAAGATGAAATTCCAGTACTTTGGCCACCTGATGGGAAGAGCTGACCCATTGGAAAAGACTCTGATGCTGGGAAAGATTGACAGCAGGAGGAGAAGGGGACGGCAGAGGAAGAGATGGTTGGATGGCATCACCGACTCAATGGACATGGGTTTGGGTGGACTCCGGGAATTGGTGATAGACAGGGAGGCCTGGCATGCTGAGGTTCATGGGGTCACAAAGAGTCAGACACGTCTGAGTGACTGAACTGAACATAGAAATTATTTTTCTCATATGGAAATAAATTATTAATTTGTTTTTTCACTGGCTTCTAACATTGAAACTTTTTTCCATGCGGTTTAATTTTCCCACAGGATCTTAGATATAGCTCAAATCTTACAAGACAGGCTCAGTTCTTGACCAAAAAGATGAAGCAAATTACCCAGGTTAATATTTGCTCAAAATCAGATTTTAATCTTTGGAGTTTTTCTGAACTTTAAGCTGAAGAAAATTTAGCCCTTGCTGGTTGATTTGAAATGGATAAATAAATATTCTAGTACCCTTCTCCCTATAAAAAAGCAAGTGTATATGCAAATATGCCCACAAACACATGCACAAACACACACATACACACACACACACATAGAGTCTCCAATGATCCTTCAAACTAAAAGTGCATTGCTGGTGAAAACTCAAGCTGGGTACAGCACAGTAAACAGATTTTCTGTATTTTGCTATCTGTATGTCTTTAAAGAGCCAGTCTGTTAAATGCTTTATGGGGAGGTTTAATTAAAGGCTCCAATTAAAATTCCAAATTAAAATTCAAGAAAATTTGAAATGGCTTATGCAAATAAGGGTAGATTATTTTCTTTATCTCAGGAATAGGCATCTACTAGGTAAAGGCACCATCTCATATTTTCTTTTAGTTTTCACACCCGCAAACTCTTCAGCAGCTAACAAAGTCAACTGCAATGTTGATATTATATGACATTTTTATTTTAAACAAACAATAAATCATTAAAGTCAGAGAACATTTATTGAATTGTTTCAGTTTTAGATTAGGTCACCAAACAAACATGGAATTATTCCTTCTTTTATAATGTTTGCTTTAAAGCTTTAATTAATGACAATGTATAGGTTCATTGTGTCAAATGTACATCACAGATTCAAATGTGCAGAGATGAACAAGGAGCAAAATTGTGATGATTAAACCCCTGTTTAATTTTATCCCATGAAACAGGGGTAAATAGCATCAGTCAACAAATAGAAGGGAATGTCACAGTAGTAGAGTACCAGTATGTCTTACTATGTAAGGGTTTAGTGGTCTACAGTTAGAGACCTATATCTGAGTCCTTGAACCATCATGTTCTACATGTCTGTGTGGGAATGATATTTAATATCTCTGAGCCTCAATTAATTCATCTCAGATGGAGATACTAATATTACCTATGTAACAGTGTGTTTTTCATTCTTATTATCATTATCACAACTGAAGGTAAGAAGCAGAAGGGAGAACAAATTGGATTCTACAGTTCTGCTATTGACATAGACAGTAATATGAAAGTCTTGAAGCTAGAAAGGAACTGATAGAGAATAAAAATCTCAGAGTATCAGTCAAATTAACACCTGACTCATTATACTCATAAAACTCTACTAATACCATTATTATCACAATGAACTCTTGTACCTTTGGGCTGAATATGGTTTTTCTTCCTGAATAAAACTGTTTCCCAATTACTTGAAAAGTTATTTAAGATAATGAAAAATTACGCACACTCCATGTATGTCATATAAAAAAAAAATCATTCATTGACATTATTACAGTTCTTTGACAATTAAACTTTCTGCTACTTATCAATAGTGAAAGAAATTATCTAGGGAATAGTCATGCGCTTAATGAGGAAAATGATCAAAAAACAAAAGAGATATAAATATTTCTTAAGCAGAGAGCAACATATTCTAGAATGGGAATTTAGACTAAATGAAAGCTATAGTGAAAGTGTTAGTCACTCAGTCATGTCCGACTCTTTGTGACCCCATAGACTGTAGCCCACCAGACTTCTCTGTCCAGGGGATTCTCCAGGCAAGAATACTAGAGTGGGTTGCCATTCTCCTCTCCAGGGGATATTCCCCACCCAGGGATAGAACCCATATCTCCCACATTGCACACAGATTCTTTACTATCCGGGCCACCAAAGAAGCATATTTCATATTTCCTTTAGTTATGTGTGTTTTCTCTATAAATAAGCTATTCACACTTTCTGACAATTCTGCTATTATTCTATTTGGTTGCTCTTATGTTGATTTTCATGAGCTATTTATATCTTTACCATGGTTAATAACAATCTATCACATGTTACAAATATTTGCTTCCAGTTTTATGCTTAAATTTATCTCTACTTGTGGTACCTTTCACTATAGACATTTAAAATGTTTATATAATTAAATCTATCAATCAATCAGTGCTTTTTTATGAATTTGAGTTTCATTTCTTTGCTTAGTAGGAACTTTCTCACTCTAATATCAAAATAGACTGCTGCTGTACTTTCTTCTGTTATTTTTCACATTTAGATAATTTAAAGTAACTTTTTATAGTGAGAAGTCATGGTATTTTTTTTGGGGGGGGGGTGCAACCAACAGCTAGCCATGTCAGCCTTTTATAACATTTTATTTAGAAGTACATAATTTACTTATTGATGTGACAGCACAGCTTATAATATAATTTTAATATGTATGCGTGTTTATATATATGAATCTCTTCCTTGATCTTCTATTTTGCTGAATTCATCTACTTTGATATTGCTGTGTCTTGGCCAGTCTTTCCCTCTCATAACTATATACAATTATTTAGTTTGATAGGACAAATATCAGTAAGGAGGCAATTGTAGTAATTTGAGAAAAATCCTGATAGTTCAGAATGGTCTGAAAGAGAAGTGGAAATTTGATAGACATTATAAGGTAGTCAGAGCTGATAAAATATGAGCTTTATTTGGATGTGATAGGAGGGCGAGCCAAGGGTGACATCAGATCTCTTGCTTAATAATGGGGTGAATTTTGATACTACTTACATCTGAGACAAAGAATGTTGAACACTTTTAAGAATAAAAATATTGACTTCAGTTGTTGGCATGAAGGATTTGAGATGACTGCTGGCCATCAACATTTAAATATGAGTTACTCAAGTATACTTATACCCGTTTTAGGAAAGATCTAAACTAGAGATAAAGATTTGGACATTATCATCCTGAAGTATTAATGAAATGCTTAGTAATCTATGACATTAAGTGTTCAGGACAGAAAAAAGAAGACAGTCCAGGAATTAATATTAACAGGCACCAACATTTAAGAAACCAAAGTGGCAAGGGGGAGAGGTAGAGGACATGCAGAAGAGTATCATCTGAAAGTCAAAGGAAGCAAGCATTTCATGTCACTCTTGATATTCATGCTAGCTGCTTATCAAATCAGTATAATTTATAGTTTTTTTTCTTACATTCAGTTCCAGAGATGAAATTAAAGTTGAATTACTTGGAAATTGGTAGCCTTGTATTACGTATGACTTCATTTTAGCTCATGTTTTGCTGTTACTGTATTAAATGATAACATTTTCCAAGAGCTATTGTGAATTTTATCATATGTATCATTATTTCAGAGCCAAGACAGATGTGACTATTTATGCATGAGATGTCAGCTAGAATATGAGCACGATATAACCATATAACAAGTTATTTATAAACCTGTATTGTTACTTCTGCGTACTAGTGAAAATTTAAGTCTCTGTACTCAAGTGTCATAAAAAAATAAGAATGAGGCAAAAAGTGAACTATAGAAACTTTAACTAAAATTGATGTGGTTTAGTAAAAAATATACAGGTGTGGTAATCAGAAAGACAGCTCTGAATCCCAGCTAAACTTTTCTGAGGCTTAATTTACTCATATTTAAGATAATCTCCATATAGTACTAATATGATAATTATATAAAATAATTTAGGGATTTAGGCAGAACCATTACTTTTCCCTATCTCATAACTCTTTAAAAATATAAGTGCATATTATTAAATCTACAAAAATGAATCTTCTCTTTTCTGTGACTTACTTAAAACAGAATATAAAAGGATTTCAGAAAGCAAAGACGGCTTTATAAATAAGAAGTGCCTGAAAATTTCAAATCACTCGTGTGAATGTCCCTGACAAGGCTTTTGAATTCATTAGCAGCTTACAATCCAATTAATTTTTGAAGGTATTAGTTGGTGGTGACAAGGTCCCAAAATAAAATGTTTCCATGGGCAAGAGGAAGACATAGGGAGAAAAGGGTATTTCATCTGTCTCAAAGATTTAACACATTAATATACAGTTTGGTCTATAACTAGTACTAAAGTGAACTCGCTCAGTCATGTCTGACTCTTCGCGACCCCATAGACTGTAGCCTACCATGCTCCTCCATCCATGGGATTTTCCAGGCAAGAGTACTGGAGTGGGTTGCCATTTCCTTCTCCAGAGGATCTTCCCGACCCAGCAATCAAATCCAGGTCTCCCGCATTGTAGACAGACACTTTACCGTCTGAGCCACCAGGGAAGTCTAACTAGTACTAAAGCTTCATACTTACAAACATGCAGTGAAACTCATATCCATTAAGAACTGGCCAGAATCTACATTAGAACATAGAAGCTAAAGGGGATTGGAGAGAGCAGATGTAAAGGTAGTTTTGGGTACTGGAGGAATGTTCCACAAACACTATGACAGAGACAATGCTTGGCATACACCATATTTTGTTTTTGATATTTTTCCTTCCAATTCACAAAGAAATCTAAACTTTTGAGTCTCTTTGCTGGGACCACATCATTTTGCCCATTGAAAGTTGGGTGGAAATGATATGCCTCATTTCTAGATGAAAAGCTCCTTTCTAATTCTCAGGGCTCACCCTCTACCTACTCAGCTGTATTTTTGTTTTTTGTTTTTCACTGCCTTTTTTTTTTTTCCACAAAGACTTGACAATATTAGGATCAATGGATTTGTCACAGTTTCTGCACAAGTGTTCAGCACAGAAAATAGAGTAAAGGCAAGTTGGCCCCAGTGTCAGGCTGCTACATGAAGTTCCAGAGAGGAGAGACACACCAAGGCAATGCTTAAATGGGGCAGGGTTGGGACGGACCAGTGATCGTGAAGGTTTCAGGACCCTTCTCAAGATGTGGCATGCCCTGTTCCCTAAAACAAAACCACCCCATGATGGCCATGGCAAGCTTTTGAACTTAGACAGAGTCAGAGATGTGAAACAACTACAGGAAATAACAGAAAATACTGTATTTTCCTACCTTTAAAGAGCTGGATAAGAGTAAATGTTCTGGATCCAGGCTACATGGCTTTGAATTTTGGCTTTAGCACTTTCTGCTGCTGCTGTTCAGTCGCTAAGTCATGCCTGACTCTTGTGAACCCCATGGACTGTACCCTGCCAAGCTCCTCTGTCCACGGGATTTCCCAGGCAAGAATACTGGAGTGGGTTGACATCTCTTTCTCCAGGGGATTTTCCAAACCCAGGGCTTGAACTCGTGTCTCCTGCATTGGCAGGTGGGTTCTTTACCTCTGAGCCACCAGGGAAGCCCTAGCACTTTCTACTGGCTATAATAACCTTCTATACCTTACTTCTTTTCCTGTAAAATAGGAATAATAATTCTCTCTCACTACAGGGTTTATGAGGATTAATTTAGATATTACATATAAAGTTCTCAGAATAATGTCAGGAAATAATAAACACTCAAAATGCTATTTTCATAACTATTTTCCATGCAAGCATTTTTCTATACTTTCTCCTATGACTCTCACCTCTATCTATCTATCTATCTATCTATCCCTCTTTATCTATAGATGCTGTTCCCATAAATGAGGGAACTTTTTAGGAATTGGATTTTGTTTCACTGAAAAATAAAATTTTCTAATAATTAAATCCAATGTTAGAAAGTACTATCTTTCCAAGAAATTAGGTCCTCAACATTAGAAACATTTGGAAGAGAAAAAAGTGAATGTCAGTAATAGTAAAGGAAAAATGTTTCCATAGGTGGGAGGGTAAAAAAAAGACCTCTAAAAAATCTACATTTGAAATCTACATTTCTAACGTATGTATTTTTGTATTTTTGCACAGCCCTAAAGTTGTATGACTTTTTAAATTACCTTTCATGGGAACAGAGTTATCTTGAAATGATTGAGAAATTGCTTTGAACAATTTTTAAATAGCTCATTAAACTTGATTGATGAAACAATAGGTCAAATCACTATGTATGAAAAGGACGGCCTGTAAAACTTTCTGTAGCAGTTATCATCTAAAATAATTCGGACAAAATGTGGTTTCCAGATAAGATAGACAATAACGTGAACAAGCACATGGGAAAGTCAATACAATGAAGGAGAGTACAAGGTGTTACAGTGACTAATTCCCTGACACTCAGATTTTCAATGTGACAGTTCATGTTAATGTTAAGGAATGAGGAAACCCATAAAATATCACTGTACTATGTTCCCATGGTAAAGGTTCATGGTTAAGATTGAGGCTAACCTTCAGCCAGGCTTTCTCTAGATACTGGTTCAAAATATGAGTATTGACTAAATCATAACTAACAGAATCCTCTTTTTTATTTATATGTCAAAAAAGGCTAAGCTTGATCTGGACAACATTTATAGGCAAAGGGTTGATTTTTCCAAATATTTACCTTTATTTTTTGACTTCCTGAAACACTACCAAACCCCCAAATATGCACATTTTGACTTTTAAATTTCATCACTGAAAACTTTTGTTAATGTAAATATAGCAGAAATTCTTACTTCCCAACTCTTCTCAGAACTAGTTACACTGCTGAAGATTATCAAGTGAAACAGGCTTAGGCACAAACTAAGTTTGCAACAAATGTTAACTGCGTTCTACATGGTCAAAATTGGCAAACGCAGAAAGAGGGTTAAATCAGTACAATCCGCAAAAAGTAACCAACATAACAGGGTATTTAGCTGAGAATTTAGAAAGTCATTGACAATGAAATCCTGTAACTTCTATTGTGGTGAGTCTATTGATTTTATTCCACTAAAAGGTGAGCATTATAAACATGAAGGATGCAAAAGAGGTATAAATTAGGTTCCCACTGAGAAACAAGATATACATGAAAGATAAAACAATATAAGACATTCTCTAAAATAAAAATTCTTTGATTTTCAGCTTCATGCCAGTTCTGTGGGCCTAATCAGTAGAAAAACTGACGTTTTGTTTGTTTATTTTTTACTTTATCCAGCCATCGGTAACTAATACATGCCTGAGCAATACTCATCTGAGGCAAATCTTCTGAGTGAAGACACAGAATGTGAACAGGCAAAGAAAGTTTGATGAGTAACGACTGTAATCAGCAGGCATCTTTTTTCATGACTTCCGCTCCTGGTGGAATTTCTAGTCCTAATGGAGCTCTAGAGTTTCTGTTATCTCTGGATAATGGTAACCAGATCTATAAAGATATTATGGGTGAGTAGACAAAGCTATTTAGATAGTAGAAAGCAGGGTAGAGTAGAAAGGGGAAGAGGATAGAAAAGTCTTTTTTTCCCCAGAGGCGGGTAAGGAAACATCATGTAGGTTTGATTCCTGGTGGGGAAGATCCCCTGGAGTAAGAAATGGCAACCCACTCCAGTATTTTTGCCTGAGCAATTCCATGGACAGAGGTGCTGGTGGGCTACATTCCAGGGGGTTACAGTCAGACACGACTGAACCTGCATGCACACATGCAGAAGGAAACATCTAAAGAGCAGCAAGATGCTAGTGAGCAACAGAGGAAAGTAAGGTAAGTCTGGATAAAATGCTGTTATCATGAATGGCCTGGTAGCAATGGAGAGAAAATACAGACCTGAATGTTGGTGTGAGATAGTAAGAACAGATTTTAATAAGATCACTCTGGAAAAAGTATAGAGGTGTTTGTGTGTCAGTCTGACATTTCAAATCAACTGATTTATGTATAACTTAAGTGAAGTTGTATTAATCCACACTTATGGCAAAAACCAAAAAAGGTGTTTTTAAAGTTGTTTTGATATGAGAGTGAAGTGGAATATGGATGCCATTATGTCAAATCCTGCCACTGATAAACTCAGCTGCTGAGAGGCCTCATTGGGGGCTTATGGAAAAGAACAGGCGGAGAAGCAATTATGTCCTGAGGACATTTTGGCTATAAATGCTGAAGATCTGTGAGGAATATCTGAGAGTTGGGTTTGGGAAAAAGCTACCCTTTGCTGATATAGCTCTCACAGGATCTTGGGACATAAGCTCTTGCCCTAGTAAAGGGGCTCCTCTCTCTGCAGTGAGGTCACAAACAGTGCATCAGCCGCAATTGAGATCATCTTGCTGGTCAACATGACCCTTTGTTCCCTAGTAACATGCTCTAGCAGCAAGGAACTTTCATTTTGGTGCTGGCAGCTGGACATCAGCTCTTGGTTGGCAAAGCTATCTCTCTGGAGAAGCAACCTTATAAAAAAAGTACACTTCAATGGAATTTGGACCTTATTCTGTCATCTTCCCTTGCCTGGAACAATAGTGCAATTAATCTATCACTTTTTGGAGTATGTTATTTCTTTACTGACTTATTAAAGAAATAAAAAAAGAGTTGAACATGACTTAGTTAATGAACAACAAAAAGATACTACTCTATGTGTTATTGGCTTGTGAAATTCCCACACTGAATTTGTATTAAGTAAACTATTGTCAAAGACAACTTAAGTGTCCAAGCATAATCTGCTGTCAGATAAAATAAAATAAAACAAAACAATAATAAATAAACAGAATAACAAAATAAAAATATTTTATTTTTATTTTATTATTAAAATAAAACAACAAAAATAATTAAAACAATAATAAAATAAACAACAGAATATATGAAAGCAGGAACACAGGAAGAGAAGAGGTCAGTTTGGAAGCTACAGTCCCTGTGTTGGCACAAGGTAATATTAGCCCAGCTGAGTATGGTGGCAATGATAACATGACAGGTGTTCTGAAATTACAAGTGTCTAGACTTAGTGACAAATTGTATACACATGCAGAGAATGAAGAGCAAAGATGCATGAGAATTTTCCTATCAGGGTGACCAGGAAAATGAGGATGTGGTTGATAGGGACTAATGAAAATGGAACTACTCCTGGAAGAAACTGCATTTGAGATACCTAGAAATTCTAAATTAAACTGGACTTAGATATCTGGGAATACATTTTAGTAATTTGGGAGGCATCTCCACATAGGAAATAAATGAGTACCTAAATCTAGATTGGTTTTATTCATGGGACAAGAAAAAGAAGCTGTAAGAGGACTGGGGAAAGAGGGCTCCTTAGCATTACAATCCTATGGACAGAGGTACCTGACGTGCTATAGTCTATGGGGTTGCAAAAGTCATATACGACTCAGCAACTGGACAAAAAACTACAACAAGCATTACTTTGCACCAAAATGCATCCATGTGTAGTTCTGGCTTAAATGATGCTTCCAATTTATTAATCTATTCATGATTGGCATTTTATAGAAACCATTAAATGTCAATCATGGGAAACTACACACATGTATATACACACATAGGCCCATACATGCATGCACATGGACACACACACAACGCTTTGTCAGCTGGTGAGACTGCTGTATTATTCAAGGTGTGGTAACTTGTGTGGTGTAAAATGGCCTACAATGAAATGCGCTAAGGAAGGTCTGAAGATAATGTGGAGCAGATATCGGGTGACCTCGTGCACATTCTCCTGAAAGTCAATTTCATTTTATTGCAGCAGAAATAAGCTGCTGTGAAAAGAACATCAAATTTTATATGACTGATTATTTCCTCAATTTTGCTCTCTCAAGTAAAATGTGGTGTGGGAGAGTGGTGTGTGACAAAACAAACACAAATACCATGTTTGTTGCCCTTCTACCCTCTTTCCATCCTCATAATGAAAATTCAGGAAGATACTTATGGTCAAGAGAGTCAAACTCAAGATTTCATCCAAAGAAACTTTGCTGGGGAAAGTTGGAAAAAAAAAAGAAACTATGAATACAAACTCATATAGGGATATATGCACATTTGAAACATGGAGAAATCTAAAAGGAAAATGATTTAAAATGGTGAGGCAATATTTAGAATTTATAGAATCAGGAACCACAAAAGAACTTATCTTAAAATAAAGTTTGTTCTGTTAAAAACTGATATGTTAATTATATATGCATTTTAAAAAAATTATAGTCATAGAAAGAATAATTTCATTTGTCAAAGTTCCTTGTTAGCCTTGGCAGCAAAGAATTCAACACTAAATTTCTTGCTAAATCACAGCCATTATTGGTCTATGTTTCTGAATACTTCTTTTCTCATTTTTCGCATTATTTTCTTCTTTAACTGTCTTTTGGTCTATGTTTTAGGTAATAATCTAACTTAAGTCTTTTTGAAAAGCAATTGGGGCAAGAATAACAAATAAGAAATGAAAAACAAGTAGATTTATACACATCTTCCCAGGTAATCCTGCTTCTCAAATCATGTATATATATATGATTTTATTCTATCTTTGCAAAAACAATATACCTGATTATACCACTCTCCTCTGTCTGATGTGTGGTATGTAGCAATTTTTTCACAGAAAGATATGCAAATATGTCACTTCTTTTAATGAAGACAAATGCTGCTTGCATAGATCATTTATATCACAGCACACCCAGGGTTTATCTAGCATTTTACGTACTAATGCTTATTGCAGCTTAAGTAAATTAACACAGTTGTCTCTAAAGTTACCATTCTATCATTACAATGATGAAATGAATGCAAAGCAATTCTATAATGCAGATAATCAGTTTTCTCTAATTTCTACTTAGTACATTGGTAATATGTTGGGTTTTTTTTCCCCTAAGTAAGATACAGTGATTACCAAGTGTTAAGTGTGTGATTGCCTATTGCCTACATTTGCAGAGAACAAATGGAGTACTTAAACTCTCACGCTCCACTGACTCTTGATTTCAGAACAAAATTAAGGATAACTATAAATGTATGTCAGTGTCTTGGCCTTCAATATCAAAGCTCACACATATACTGGCATCTGCTGATTTAGTCTCATAAAGTTAATTTATTCTCATTTCTTGTCAACTTTTTCTTCCAAGTATGAGTAACTGCATCACCTAAGGAGACCATAATCAATGGCAAGGAATTGAAAATTGCTAAAGAATTACAACTCCAAATGAACTTGAAACTCTGAATAAGAAAAATGAAATACATACTATTCAAGAGTGAAAAATGTATGTAGATGCTTTGTTTTAAAACTCATAAAGCTATACGTGTGCCAAATTATTTAGTGAAAGCAGTAACAAAGAGAAAGCAGTTGAATAATATGGAAACAAACAAACAAAAAAAACAAGAAGCAAGTCAGTTCTGGATAGTATAAATATTCTTGACCAAGGTTAAAAAAAGCCATGCCATTAACTGAACTACCTCCTCTGTAACGCTAAGTTAATTAAAAGAAAAAATTATATTCCTTCCCTCCCTTGAACTACACTGGTATTCTGTACCTTTACTGTGAGAAGTTGCAACCAATGTTTATATGGTATCATAAACACTATAAATTATAATATCTGCAAAACAAGGTAAATACTATATATTAATTTCTTTATCAAATAGTCATCTCTTGGGGACCAAAATAGATTTGATTGACTTCATGTTACCTACCACATTTAGCACAGTTTCAATAGTTCTCATGTATAAATGCTCAGAAAATATTTTCTGAAATTACCAATAAACATGTTAAAACAGCATTTAACTATATTAAATTATATTTAACATAATGATATTTAAATACATATATTAATGAATAAATGCAAATGGATCATGTGACTTATGGATATATTTCTTTAGACAAACCAGCAAAAAGAAACAGTATTCTAGAAAAGGAATATCCTTTGCACACTAAAGTTATCAGTAGGCAATGGGGAAATGAATGTAAAAAAATGATACAAATGGAGAAGAACAGAAGTAAAATATAAAGCAAAAAGAACTGGTGTCTCTAGCATCTAATCACATGAAAGAAGATACCTTAATTTTTCCTGCTTCTAGTCACTTAGGCAGAGGGAACTGAAAATTCTAGTGGGAGGAGGGATTTAAAAGAATAAGAGAGGGAAAACAGAGATTGTGTAGATCATATAAAGAAAAATATCATGTAAATAGAGGAAGAGAAAATGAAGTGAAAGCAGCTGAGGGATAGAATATAAGGAGGTAAAGCATATGTGATAAAAATTCAACAATGATCACATATTTCAAATTGTATTGGGTTACTTATACAAATTTTAACTTATAAAAATTTACACATATGTATGTACATAAACCTATTATCTAACTGCATTTTCCATGAAAGAAAAAATATGAAATAAATGAAACCAAAGTGCCTCATCCTTATCTGACCCAGCTTGGTGAAAATACTGTCATTCTTTTCTTTTTTAAAAAGTGCATTTGACATTCACTGATACATGTTTAGAAATGTTCACTGCAGGTATATACAGAAAATTTTTCCATAATCAGAATCATATCCATATTTCATCAATATTCATTCCCTTATTAACAAGTAGAAGAAAGGGATTATGAATACAATACAAGTATGGCTGCCCTGGTCTGAAAATAACTAAGAAATGTGACTATGAAAGTCTCCTTGATCCATTATTCATCATTTCTTACATCAAACAGCAATAATATAAAAGTGCTTCAACTTTCTCAAATTTAATATAGAGCAAGTATGTGACAAGTGATTTCAGAGAACACTTCAAACTCCTAAATAATATTCAACTTCATAGGATACTGTTCTCAAACTTATTAAAAAGTTAAAGCCATTCATAAATTGAAAGGCACAGTATAAAAACGAATACTAGCTAAACTAATCAATACCAAATAGAGAGATATGTGTGATCTATCCAACCATATGATCCCATGGTATTTTCCTGACAGTAACCAAGTGATTTACTCGTGCTAACTGCTTCAAACATCATATCATATACACCAGACATGTATGGTTTCATCTTAGCTACAGACTTAACAGTCAGGAGCTCTTGACTCAGCCTTGAACACCAGTGAGCAGGCACTGGCTCTAGGACCCTCTGCAGCCAAAAGCCTGGGAGCGGGTTCCATCCATCAGTGGACTAGCATTAGCCCCAGGACCATCCTCATTGACTGGTGGAGAGGCACCATCCCCAGGACCACCGGGGCTCTTATTTCACCACCAATGGACCAATACAAGCTCTAGGAAACCAGGGCCTTGTAGCCAGAGATGCCAGGACACAGCTATACCCACTCTTGGGCCAGCACTAGACCCAGGATCCAACCTTGAGCACCAGTTGGCAGTCACAAGCCCCAGTATATCCTGGGACTCAATACCATTCATCAGTAGACAGATACCAGCCTCCGGGCCACCACAGCCCCACAGCTGGTTGTGGCAGGACCCACCCCATCCATTATCACGTAGACACCAGCCCCAAGACCCTTGGGCCTGGCCCCACCCCCAAGTAGGCCAACATCAGCTCCAAAATACCTTGGACCCCTCAGTCAGCTACTTCAGGATACAGCCCAACTCACCAGCCTACCAACACTGGATTTAGGTCACGCTAGACCTCGTAGCTAGTCAAGTCAGAAAACCAGTCTCAGCCATCAGAGGCCGGCACTAGACGTGAGACCTTCTGAAGATCTGAAGCCAGCTGCTTGATGACACAGCTTCACCTACCAATGACCAGCAGTCTCTGCACAAAGCAGGACCTCGCAACCAACTGGTGTGCGCGCGTGTGTGTGTGTGTGTGTGTGTGTGTGTATCCTAGTTACTCAGTCATGTCCAACTCGTTGTGACCCCATGCACTATAGTCCACCAGGCTCCTCTGTCCATAGAATTCTCCAGAAAATAACACTGGAGGGGGTAGCCATTCCCTTCTCCAGGGGAGCTTCCCAATGTACGGACTGAACCCAGGTTTCACGTATTCCAGGTGGATTCTTTACTCTCTGAGCCACCAGGGAAGCCCAGGACCAAGGGCCAAGCACGCCTAAAAAGTCACCCATAGTAGTCACCAACCAAAACAGAAGGACCTACACATCCCACACCTAGAGCATCACTAGAATACATAGCTCCTGTGACCAGAAGGGAATGCACTGTTGGGACACATAAGAATTCTCCTAAAGAGACTGCTCCTCCGAGATTAGGAAATGCAACCAACATACCGTATACATAAAAACAAAAGCAGCATATTGGGCAAATAAGGTGACAAGGAATATGTTCAAAATGAAGGAACAAAATGAAATCCCACAGTAAAAAATAATGAGTTAAGTAATCTGCCCAATAAAGAGTTCAAGGTAATAATTTTAAATATGTTAGAAGAACTCAAGAGAAAAATTGGATGGATAGAGTGAGAAGTGAAAAGCTAATAATAAAGAGAGTTGGAATAAAAAGAACTAGAGCTAATGAATACAATAACTGAAATTTAAAAAACACTAGAAGGGATAAACAGTAGATTAAATGACACAGAGGAATATATCAGAGAGCCAGAGGACAGAGTAGTGGAAATCACTGAAACTGAACATAAAATAGAATAAAAAAATAAAAAGAAATGAGGACACTTTAGCTATTTCAAGGATGACATCAAAAGTACTTACATTCACCTCATAGGGATCCCAGAAAGAGAAGAGAGAATAAGGGAAAGAGAAACATATTTGAAGACATAATAACTGAAAACTTCTCTAACCTAGGAAAGGAAAGGTCCAGGAAGGTCCAGATTCAGGTCCAGGAAGCACAGAGAGTCACTATAATTTAAATAGCAAAAATGAAAGATGGCCAGAGAAAATTAAAAGCAACATGGGAAAATCAACAAGCTATGTACACAGGAACTCCCATAAGGCTCACAGGAGACTTTTACGGAGAAACATTACAGGCTGAAAAAACAAAACCCTACAACCAAGAATACACTACATGACAAGGATTACACTCAAATTTGAGGTTAGACTAAAATTTTTATAGAGAAACAAAAGTTTAAAAAGTTCAGCATCAAAAACCAGATTTACAACAAACATTAAAAGGACTCCTCTAAGAGGAAAAGAAAAGGCCACAATCACAAACATGAAAATTGCAAGAAGATAAAATCTCATTGGTAAAGGCAAACAGTAAAGGTAGTAACTCAACTATATATTCAGATAGTAGGTTTAGCTTTAGAAAACTATAAGGTTATAAGATGGAAGCATTAAAATCATCTATGTCTAAAATTAGTTAAGGAATATAGGAAACAATGAGACGTAAAATATGATGTCAAAATTAGTAAACATAGGGAGTAAAGTAAAAAATGAAGGGTTATAAAAATGAACTTGAACTTAAAAGATAAGCAACTCTAAAAATCACATTTATGCATATAAAGAGACTGCTATATATAAACTTCATGGTAATGACAAAAATCTAGATGTACATCAAAAAAAAAAAAATAATCCAACACAATGCTAAAGATAATCATCAAATCAGAAAGGAAGAAGGCAAGGGAAGAAGAAAGAAAACAACTATAAAAACGAAGTCAAAACAATGAATAAAATGGCAATAAATATGTACTTATCAATAATCATTTTGAAAGTAAATGGACTAAATGCTCCAATCAAAAGAAACAAAATGTCTGAATGGCTACAGAAAAATAATCATAAGACCCATACATTATCTTGCCTACAATGGAGTACTTCAGATCTAAAGACATAAATACTGAAAGTGAGGGAATGTAAAAAAGTGTTCCATGAAAATGGAAAAGGAAAAGTAAGTCAGGGTAGCAATATTTATATCAGATACTGCTGCTGCTGCTGCTGCTGCTAAGTCGCTTCAGTCGTGTCCGACTCTGTGCGACCCCACAGACGGCAGCCCACCAGGCTCCGCCATCCCTGGGATTCTCCAGGCAAGAACACTGGAGTGGGTTGCCATTTCCTTCTCCAATGCATGAAAATGAAAAGTGAAAGTGAGGTCGCTCAGTCATGTCCAACTCTTCGCGACCCCATGGACTGTAGCCTACCAGGTTTTTCCGTTCGTGGGATTTTCCAGGCAAGAGTACTGGAGTGGGATGCCATCACCTTCTCTGATATCAGATACAACAGACTTTAAAACAAAGATTGTAACAAGAGACAAAGACAGAATTTATATAATGATCAAAGGATCAATCCAAGAAGAAACAACAATTGTAAATATATATGTACCAATATAGGAGTAGCTAAATATATAAAGTAAATACTAAAAGGCATTATGAAAGAAATTGACAACAACTCAATAATGTGGGGGACTTTAACACCACTATTACATCAATGGAAAAATCATCCAGAAAGAATATCAGGAGGGAAACATTGACCTTGAAAGATACATTAGATTGTTTGCTTAGCCACTCAGTCATTTCTGACTCTTTGTGACCCCATGAACTATTGCCCACCAGGTTCCTCTGTCCATGGGATTCTCCAGGCAAGGATATTGGAGTAGGTTGCCATTTCCTTCTCCAATATTAGAGTAGGTGGAATAATAAATTTACATAGAACATTTCATCCTAAAGCAGCAAAGAATACACATTTGTTTCAATTACACATGGAATGTTCTCCAAAAGGGATCATATGCTAGGCCATAAAACAAGTTTCAGTAAATTTACAAAAACTAAAATCACACCAAGCATCTTTTCTGATCACAACACTATGAGACTGAAAATTAACTATTAATATAATGGAAAAAAAAACTTCAGAAAACACATACACAGAGAGGCTAAACAATATGCTAGTAATAACCAATGGATCACTAAAAACATTTTTAAATACCTGGAGACAAATAAATATGAAAACACAATAACTTAAATCTACAAGACACCACGGAAGCAATTCTAAGAGGGAAGTTTATATCAATACAAGCCTACCTTAAAAAATAAGAAAAAGCTCAAATATATAATCTAATCTTATATGAAAAAGAACTAGAAAAAGAGCAAATAATATCTGGTGTTAGTAGAAGGAAAAAAATCATAAAGATCAGAGGAGAAATAAATGAAATAAAGACTAAAATATAGTTTAAATGATCAGTGAAATTAATACCAGGTTACTTGAAAATACAAGCAAAATTAATTAACCTTTAGCTAGATTCATCAAGGAAAGTGGAGGGCCTAAATCAATAAAATCAGAAAAGGTAAAGGAACAATTATAACTGACACTACATAAATACAAAGAATCATGAGAGTTTACTATGAACAATTATGTCAATAAAATGCACAACCTAGAAGAAATGGACAAATTTCTAGAACTGTATAATCTCCCAAGACTGAACCTGGAAGAAATAGAAAATATGAACACATCAGTTACTGGTAATGAAATTAAATCATTAACTTAAAAAACTTCCAATAAACAACAGTCAGGACCAGGTGGCTTCACAGGTGAATTCTACCAAATATTTAAGAATAGTTAACACCTACTTTCTCAATTGCAAAAAACTGTAGAGGAAGGAATGCTTTCAAACTCATTCTACAAGGCCATGATCACCCTGATATCAAAGCTAGACAAAGATGTCATAAAAGAGAGAAAACTACAGGTCAATACCATTAATGAATTAGATGAAAATATCTTCAACAAAATCTTAAGAAACAGATTTCAATATCACATTACAAGGATCTTACACCATGACCAAAGTGGTATTTCTTCCAGGGATGCAAGGATTGCACAATATCAGCAATCAATCAGTGTGACAAGCCACATTAACAAACTGAAGAATAAAAACCATATGATCATCCCAATAGATGCAGAAAAAACTTTTGAGAAAATTTAACATATACTTTTGATAAAAGTGTCAGCAAAGTGGGTACAGAGCAACCACACCTCATCATAATGAAGCCCATATATGGTAAGTCCACAGATAGCATCATACTCTAGGATGTCTGGATCTAGGTGAGTGATCACTCACCGAGAGTCAGATATCTTGGAATGTGAAGTCAAGTGGGCCTTAGAAAGCATCACTATGAACAAAGCTAGTGGAGGTGATGGAATTCCAGTTGAGCTCTTTCATATCCTGAAAGATGATGCTGTGAAAGTGCTGCACTCAATATGCCAGCAAATCTGGAAAACTCAGCAGTGGCCATAGGACTGGAAAAGGTCAGGGTTCATTCCAACCCCAAAGAAAGGCAATGCCAAAGAATATTCATACTACTGCACCATTGGACTCATCTCGGGATGTGGGAGCCTGGTGGGCTGCCGTCTATGGGGTCACACAGAGTTGGACATGACTGAAGCGACTTAGCAGCAGCAGCAGCAGCAGCAGCAGCAGCAGCACAGGCTAGTAAAGTAATGCTCAAAATTCTCCAAGCCAGGCTTCAATAATACGTGAACCATGAACTTCCAGATGTTCAAGCTGGTTTGAGAAAAGGCAGAGGAACCAGAGATCAAATTGCCAACATCTGCTGGATCATCGAAAAAGCAAGAGAGTTCCAGAAAAATATCAACGTCTGCTTGATTGACTATACCAAAGCCTTTGACTGTGTGGATGACAACAAACTGTGGAAAATTCTTCAAGAGATAAAAAATACCAGACCACCTGACCTGCCTCTTGAGAAACCTGTATGCAGATCAGGAAGCAACAGTTAGAACTGGACATGGAACAACAGACTGGTTCTAAATAGGAAAAAGAGTATGTCAAGGCTGTATATTGTCACCATGCTTATTTAACTTATATGTAGAGTACATCATGAGAAACGCTGGGCTGGAGGAAGCACAAGCTGGAATCAAGATTGCCGGGAGAAATATCAATAACCTCATAGATGCAGATGACATCACCCCTCTGGAAGAAAGTGAAGAGGAACTAAAGAGCCTCTTGGTGAAAGTGAAAGAGGAGAGTGAAAATATTGGCTTAAAGCTCAACATTCAGAAAACTAAGATCATGGCTTCCGGTCCCGTCGTTTCATGGCAAATAGATGGGGAAACAGTGACAGACTATTTTTCTGGATTCCAAAATCACTGCAGATGGTGACTGCAGCCAAGAAATTAAAAGACGCTTACTCCTTGAAAGGAAAGTTATGACCAACCTAGACAGCATAGTAAAAAGCAGAGACATTACTTTGTCAACAAAGGTCCATCTAGTAAAGGCTATGGTTTTTCCAGTAGTCATGTATGGATGTGTGAGTTTGACTATAAAGAAATCTGAGCGCCGAAGAATTGATGCTTTTGAACTGTGGTGTTGGAGAAGACTTTTGAAAGTCCCTTGAACTGGAAGGAGATCCAACCCGTCCATCCTAAAGGAGATCAATCCTGAGTGTTCATTGGAAGGACTGATATTGAAGCTGAAACTCCAATACTTTGGCCACCTGATGTGAAGAACTAACTCCTTTGAAAAGACCCTGATGCTGGGAAGGATTGAAGGCAGGAGGAGAAGGGGACAACAGAGGATTAGATGGTTGGCTGGCATCACCAACTCAATGGACACGGGTTTGAGTAAACTCCTGGAGTTGGTGATGGACAGGGGGGTCTGTTGTGCTGCAGTCTATGGGATTGCAAAGAGTCAGACACGACTGAGCGACTGAACTGAACTGAACATCATACTCAACAGTAAAAAACTGAAAGCATGTCCTCTAAGATCAGGACAAGACAAGAATTCCCAATCTTGCCACTGTTATTCAATGTAATATACTTGAAGTCCTAGTCAGAACAATTAGACTAGAAAAAGAAATAAAAGGAATCTAAATTGTAAAAGAATAATACTGTTACTGTCTGCAAATGGCATAATACTAACACATAGAAAATCCTGAAGACAACATTAGAAACAACTGGATCTCATCAATGAACTCTATGGATGCAAAATTAATATACAAAAATCTATGTCATTTATATGTATTATTAAGGAACTATCAGAAAGAGAGATTATGAAAATGACCTCATTTATCATCACATTCCTAGGCAGACATTCCTACATTTCAAAGTATACATAGGCATACATTCCTATACTCCTAGATACACATACAATAATTACATTCATAGGTAGTTAATAAAATATTAAATTCCTAGGCATTTCATATTTCATCAATTCATAGGTATTTAATATTCAATAAAATATGTCAATATTGTAATATTTTATTTAATTATTTATACATTCAATTTTATTTGTTTTATTAAATATTAAATGCCTAGAAATAAAAATAACTAACTAAGCAGTTAAGTGATCTGTACTTACAAAACTATAGGACACTGATGAATGAAACTGATGATGACACAAACAGATGGAGAAATAGAATATGCTTAATGATTGGAAGAATTAGCATTGTTAAAATGACCATTCTCTCCAAAGCAATCTGCAGATTCAGTGCCATCTTTATGAAATACCAATGCTATCTTTTGCAGAACTAGAACAAACAATTTTAAAATTTGTATGGAGACACAAGACCCAAACAGCCAAAACAAACTTGAAAAAGAATAAAGTTAGAGATATTATGCTCCCTCATTTAAAATTAGACTACAAAGCTATCAAAATAGTATGGTACTGGCACGAAACAAACATACACGTCAATGGAATAGAATAGAGACTTCAAATGATCTCACACTTATATGTACAATTAATCTATGACAAAGGAAGCAAGAATATATAATGGCAAAAAGGTAAGCTCTGTAATACATGGTGTTGAAAAATTGGGTAGTAGAGTTAAAAGAATTAAACCAGAACATTTTCTTATACCATGGACAAAAATAAACTCAAAATTAAAGGCTTAAATGTAAAACCTGAAATCACAAGTCTTCAAAAGAAAATATAGGCAGTATATTCCTTAATATCAGTATTTCCAATATTTTTTTAGATATGCCTTCTTAGGCAAGGGAAACAAAAATGAAAAGAAAATAACAAAACTAACATCAAACCTAAAAGGTGTTAA
Source organism: Budorcas taxicolor (assembly GCF_023091745.1). Taxonomy (NCBI): domain Eukaryota; kingdom Metazoa; phylum Chordata; class Mammalia; order Artiodactyla; family Bovidae; genus Budorcas; species Budorcas taxicolor. The sequence continues at coordinate 18,275,433 of NC_068917.1, read as the reverse complement.
AATCAATATATACAAAGAATTCATAAAACTGAATATCAAACAACAACAACAGTCCAGTAAAATTTGGGCAGAGACCTAAGTAGACATTTTCAAATAAAGACAGAGGCCAAAGGTATATGAAAAGATGCTCAGGATCACTGATCAAGGAAATGCAAATCAAAGAGATAACACCTGAAAGATTGCCTATTATCAAAAACAAAATAAATAAGAACAATTAGTGAGGATGTGGAGGAAAGGTTTCCTTTTGTCATTGCGAATGTAAATTGGTACAGCTACTAAGGAAAACAGTATGAAAATTTGTCAAAAAAATAAATACAACTACCATTCAATCCAGCAATTGCACTCCTGAATATTTATCTGAAGAAAACGTTAATCATTAAATAGAAAAGACACATAGACTCCTATGTTCACCGCAATATATATATATATATATATATATATATAATATCATATATTCTTTATGCATTTATCTATTCATGGCTACTTAGAGTGCTTCTGTATATTAATTATTGTATACATATACATACACACACTGGCATGGTATTCAGCCATAGAAAGAATAAAATACTATCGTTTACTACAACATGAATGGACTTAGAAGGTATTATGCTAAGTGAAATAGTCAGATAAAGAGTAATATGGCATGATTTCATCTATATGTGGAATCTGGAAAACAAAACAAAGGAACAAACAAAGCATCTTAACAAAATTTAACAAAGGGTAAGAGATACAGAGAACAAACAGGTGGTTGCCAGATGAGAAGTGATTGGAGAAAGAAGAAACAGGTGAGGGAGATTAAGAGATACAAAATCCCAACTGCTAAATAAGTGGATCACAGTTATGAAATGTTCAGTGTGGAGAATATAGTCAATAACTACACAATATCTTTGTATGTTGACGGTAACTAGAATTTTCATGGTGATAATTTTTAAATGTGCAGAAATACTGAAACAGTATGTTGTGTAACAGGGATTAACATAGTGCTATAGGTCAAACATACTTCAAAATCAAACAAAAAAAATATAAAAAAAGAAATCGGAATTCTGGTTACCAGAGGTGGGTTTTGGGTTGAAGGGGAATTGGATGAAAATCATAAAAAGGTAAAAATTTCCAGTTATAAATACTGAAGATATAATCCACAAGATGATAAAATAATTAATACTGTTGCATGTTATATATGAAAATTCAAAGAGTAAAGCTTGAGTTCTCATGACAAAAAACTGTTTTTTTCTAGTTTTTAATTCTGTATTTATTATGAGATGATGGATGTTAACTAAACCTTTTGTGATAATATAGTTTAATGATGTACGCAATTCAAATCATTATGCTATATATCTCATACAGTGCTGCATGTCAACTACATCTCAATAAAAGTGGAAGAAAAAGAATAGAGAACAAAGAGACAAGTTCTTCTTTAATATATACCATGTGAAGACCATGTAGTATTTGATGTCAGATCAAAAAATATATACTATGATCACCATATAAATATTTCCCACTCCTTACCTACTGGGTTCATGATAAGACACCACCTTCTGACTTTCCTGAGGGTGGAAAGAATCTCTTGAGCCATGAGAAGTGTTGTTTGTCACTTAATTGTTGATGCTAGGCCCTGCACATCTCTCATTTCCTCTGGCACCACAAACAGCAACACTGTACATGGGGGCAGTTGAATAACTGCATTGAGTAGGGGCCTTCAGGCAATCCACAGTGAGCATGGATACAAACAAGGAGTGAGCTTCTGTTGTTTCAGACTCTATTGTTAAAAGGGTGTCTACTATGAAAAATAGTCTATCTGGACAAATACATAGATCTATATTCGGTAAAAATTCACACTCAATTTCAGGTGACTTAAACAAGTATTTTTCTCTTTAAGATGCCTCCCCAGGATTATATGTTCATAAAATAACCCATATTTTAAGGCAGATAAGGTCACACATATTTTCCTAACTTGTCAGAAATCACTCCATTATCATTACAATAATGCAAATACTTTACTAATATATATGCTATAATAATCATTGTAAATTATTTTATTTATTCAGATGTCTATATGTACAAAGGAAAATGCAAAGAAACATAACTTCTTATTCTAACCAAACATGGATTATCTAGTCTGTGAAGAGAGACTAAGGCAAAAGTAAGGTTTCCAGGTTTACCGAAATATTAACCTTCATTACCACTTCTATTTTGATTTAGTTCTCCAAATTTTAAAACTTTCATTGTAGTGGAGAATAGCACAGCAGTTTGAAATATTCCTTGTGCATTCTAAAATGCATAACTGTAGATCACTATGATAATAGATGGCAGAGTACCAACAACAAATAGACAAATGGTAGATGTGTAAATAAATGAATATATAAAATATATTCAATAATTATTTATTGAGCACTAATTATAGGCAGTGCGCGAAGATGCTGGGAACAAAATGTGATATCCTGGGAATATAACAGTTAACATGTAAACTTTGGCTTTTCACATCTAATGAATATAAACATATAGATGGCAATATGCAAAACCTAAAAAATTCAATTTAGGAAAAAATGAGATGACTATTTAGTCAACTAACAGAGCAGGTAATCATCATAGACTATTATAAATAAGTTTTCAATCTCTGTTAAGCTTAAGAAAGTTAATATTTAGCTAAAATACCAGGCATAGTATACATCCTTGTAGCAAAACTTTGAGCTAATACAAAACAGGGTCACTAATGAAACTGATATGAAATAGGACATATAACACGCTTATGCTCAAAATGAACAGCTGACTTAGACGGTGAACCTGAGCTTCACCTGCTTCAAAAGGCTGAGACTAAATTTCCCATTAAGTTGCATTTCTTAAAATTGTAATTTTAGGAAGCTTGATGATTACAATCAGGTTTAAGTTTATGACACCTTCCAGGTGCACATCCCATTCCCACCCCATCCTCTTTATTTTCTCTTCTAAACTATTTAGATAAAAAGAAAACATCTTAAAACTCAGAGTTGGTATAAATACAAACCAAGCAAACTCCCTTACAAACATCTTATTAGGCCAGAAATACATCTTTACTACAAATCAAGCCAAATAAACCACTTTCAGTCTGCATAGAAATTTTTGATTCAATACAACTTCTGTTATAGACAAGAGACACACACACACTCTTGGGGCCCGGGGCAGGCCGCCCCAGAATGTACCTCAATGGCATATTGATTATTTTGAGTTAAAAGGGCCAATGAAAGAGGGACAATCTGACCCTCCTTTGTCTCCTTGAAAGCAGGAAATAAATCTCTTTTGAAAGGTACACTCCCTGCATTTGGAAACAGAAGGACACGCCTATCACCAGAAACAGGGAATTTGAGTCTAGAATTCTGTATAAGCAAACCATGTTACTTCTTTATTATCCAAGTCAAAAGTCTATTGAGATTCTTCACGAATTAAGTGGCTGAATCCTAAGTTTCTTTGTCCTGTTAATTCTTTATCCTGTCTTTGTCCTGTCCAATTTTTTTTTTATAAAAAGTATAAAAGCTGCCTGCTTCAACCACTTCTTAGATCTTATTTCTATGAGACCTCCATGCTTATGAACTAAAAGTTTTCCTGTTAAATGTACTGTGTGTCAATTTTATTATTGGTTCAAGTCATAACAACTCAGGAGAGGTTGAGAGGAAACTTCCCCCTCCCTGATATACACACACATACAGACATAGACATACAACTCATGCACACAACTACAAAATACAGACGTGCTCCTTTGTTGACACAAAGGTAAAGAAATAACATGGTGCTCCACAGAGATACAGGTCTGTCTAGGGTGCTTTATCAGACATTATTTTAAGGAGAAAGGGGCAGCAAGAAATAACTTTTATGCATTTTGCAAACTGTACAGAGAAAAGAAAAAAAACTAATATCAAATTGTTCATCACACTACATACTAATGAACAATTTAATGTTGTTCATAGAAGGCTGCCACCTTCCTTGGGTCCACCTTGAGAAAGAGTAAAGGAAGTAGGCAGCCTTTATCCCATTCAGACTAGGAGATTGTGGTCTTAGGCAGCATTGAAGCAGAAGGTCATCTCAAGGTGAAAACTTAAAATTCTTTCAAGTAAAAGAATGCTTCTCTGTGTGTGTGTATAAACGGGCCTGCACACACAGTTTGGACTGGTACTCCTTAAACCACGAAGCTAGGAAAAAACATTCAATTGCAGTACTTTGAAAGCTATGCATATTTGTAATTTCATTCACTTAAGACTTTGTCTCCTGTGTTTTTCAGAGCATAATGACCTCTTTTTCCTCTCCATTGAGATAGATTTCTCACACATAGTTTGTAGCTAGAGACCCAAACAAGAAAACCAAAGGAAAGCTCTGAGTGACTGCTAAGGTATATAACACAATCTGCTGCTGCTGCTGCTAAGTCACTTCAGTCTTGTCCGACTCTGTGCGACACCATAGATGGCAGCCCACCAGGCTCCCCGGTCCCTGGGCTTCTCCAGGCAAGAACACTGGAGTGGGTTGCCATTTCCTTCTCCAATGCATGAAAGTGAAAAGTGAAAGTGAAGTCGCTTAGTCATGTCTGACCCTCAGCGACCCCATGGACTGCAGCCTTCCAGGCTCCTCCGTCCATGGGATTTTCCAGGCAAGAGTACTAGAATGGGGTGCCATTGTGGTTGTCTAAAGAGAAGATTTCATGAATTTTCACTCTTCCTTTATCAAACTCTCTTCCCTCCCTGCTCTTGGCTGACCATTTTCAGTCAGTAGGTTACTTTTTCTCTGTCATTGATGAGCTAAATTCTTATAGCATAACATAAATGATTTCTCCTTTTTTTAATAATATAGGTGGATTTGAGCTCAATAGAGTATCTTTAAGTGGATAAGCATAATAATCGCATCAACAGAGTAATTTACATATTCTATGTCCATGTTACTCAAGCCACATTCAATGAAAGTAGTTTTGTCCCACAAGAGGTTAATTACGATTTCTAGGATAAAGCACTTTGGATCAGATAGATTTAGATTATTTTACATTAAATAGTATTATACAGTTATCTTTATTGATGGATTCAGATCCTTAAATGTGCTGATGTGCATTTTACATCTCCAGTGGTTGGAGAGTATGCTGCTGCTAAGTCGCTTCAGTCATGTCCGACTCTGTGCGACCCCATAGACGGCAGCCCACCAGGCTCCCCTGTCCCTGGGCTTCTCCAGGCAAGAACACTGGAGTGGGTTGCCATTTCCTTCTCCAGTGCATGAAAGTGAAAAGGGAAAGTGAAGTCGCTCAGTCGTGTCCGACCCTCAGCGACCCCATGGACTGCAGCCAGCCTACCAGGCTCCTCCATCCATGGGTTTTCCAGGCAGGAGTACTGGAGTGGGGTGCCATTGCCTTCTCCCAGTTAGACAGTATAAAGACAACTTTAATCAGAAAGTTTATTGGGTTCCCCATATGATAGGTGTAATATGCTGGCCTCTTCTATGCTGTGTTTCCTCCAATATTAAATTCATTCATTTCTCATGAAAATCAGAAGTTACTTATTGTTTTAAAATGCTTGCTACATAGTCACTATTAAAGAAATAGGATGCATATAATTTTGCTATTTGCCTGACTTACTGATCTTGGACTCAAGGGAAGATCCAAACCTTAGTAATCTTCATGTAGCAAGTCTAGGTAAACAAGATACTCAGCACTAAGAAGCACATAGTAAATCACATTTCAGGAGTTCACAAGGAAAAGCTAGAAGGGGATTTCTAAGGACAAGCAGTTCAACAAATGTTTTCCCCCATAATCTTCATGCAATATAAATCATTATGTTGCTGCAAATGATAAAAACTGGGAGCAAATCATTAAATATCACAATAAGAGAACATGACTTTCTCTTTCTAATGTATGTAATTATTCAGAATGTATTTTATATAGTTACCTTGGTAATATCTATACTTCAGATCTTATTGTACAACTTGGCAACATACGGATCATACAATCTATAATATTCCATCTAGATTTGTTTTTGCTATTCAAAAGATCATAATACTAGACATATGTTCTGAATTAAGAGCAGATATAATTTGTAGTTTTTCCTTGAATTTTAATGTGGATTTTTTTTTCTTAATTTCATGGAATATCCATTGTTATGTTGAGGGATACAAATGTCTCATGAAATGTAGTTTGGGAAGTTTTATTCTGAGTTATCCTCTAGCTAAACAATTATTAATAGGCAGCATTTCTTTGATGACTTTAGCAGCTAACTATGAGAGGCTCCAAAATGTACTAACACTGATTTTATCTGTTTATCTAGTAATTTCATTCCTGGATGTATGGCATACGGCAGTAGGAAGACAGGGCTAATGCAGAACATACTGTTATCTCCATTTCTTCTGCCTTCTCTCATAACCACATGAAATCAATGTTTTTTCCTCCAAGATCTCAAAGAGGGTCATCATGCTGACCTCAGGCAAGCTGACTCTTTGGAAAAGCATATAGGTAAGCGATTTAGCTAGATACGAATAGAAGTCTATTCTAGTTTGCTATTGCTTGAAATTTGATTGATCAACAAATATAATAATTCAATAGTATCAGAGGGCAGAAAAAATTATTCAGTTAAACATGCTAAGAACATATATCTACTCTCAAATAGTTTCAATCAGTGAGAGTAGACAAGGTCAGAAGCAAGTCTTACAAGAATGAAGTAAAATAGAGAATTAAGTCATACTTAGTATTGATAGTCGGCAAAAGGAAACATAAGCAGGACAGGTATCATTACTTTCACAAAGTAAGATCATAAGAACATGTAAATTTTTGATAACCAAATAAAATAACAGAGTGAATAAATTTTCTTCGAAATGATCCCCTCAAATAAAAGCAAATGCTTTGGACAAAACATGATTTCTTAAAAATTTACAATAGTACATAGACATATGATAGCCACTGCCTTTGAACTGTAGTTTTAAATCTGTTACATCAGTTTCATAGTTTCAATTTATTCTGAAAGAGAAAACAAATTAGAAATCACAATTTATTCTACTCTCACTTTCCAAGAGAAAGCTGACTTTCCTGTTCAATAGCTTGGAGCAAGAGAATAGCTCATTAAAACACGAATGGATAAAAAAGGAAACCTTTAAAAGTAATCCAATGTTTCTAATTCTTTTTTTTTTTTTTTTTTTTTTTTTTTTTTAATTTTAAAATCTTTAATTCTTACATGTGTTCCCAAACATGAACCCCCCTCCCACCTCCCTCCCCATAACATCTCAATGTTTCTAATTCTTAAAAAACTATTTTATGCTTTAAACAGATTTGTGTGTACAAACAAACAGTATTCATGTATAAGATAAAATAAACAATTCTACCCAAGGGAGGTAGATTAAATAATTTAGAAAGCACCTACTAGATATTATAATATCTAGAGATAAGAAGGGGCTTCTCAGGTGGCTCAGCCATAGATAAAGAATCTGCCTGCAATGCAGAAGATGTGAGTTCTATCCCTCAGTTGAGAAGGTCCCCTGGAAGAGGGCATGGTAACCCACTCCGGTATCCTTGCCTGGAGAATTCCATGGACAGAGGAGCCTGGCAGGCTATAGTCCATAAAATCGCAAAGAGTCAGACATGACTGAAGCAACTATGCATACACGCACACAGAGATAAGAAGCTTTCTTGTAATAACCAAATGGAAGAACCATGTGAGAGACAGCAGAACACAGTTAGAATAAGTCTAAATCCTTAGTGACATCAGAGTGTCTCTATGACATATTGACCCTGGGCTGCCTAATTTCAGCCTTCTGTGACTTGGGAGAAAAACACATTTATGCTGTGTTTTAGTCACTGTTATTTTTTATACCTCATTCACAGAGGTTGAATGCAATTTCAAATTGAAATGCTCGCCCTATCAGCATATTATATTCTTTAAAAAGTATGACTACAATCTCTCTAATGGTGTGATCTAGCTACAAAAAAAAAAAAAAAATGGTATAAAATTTGGCTATAGTAAACAGGTATTGTACTCACAAAAAATAATCAAATAACAGCTCCTTTATACTATGTGCCTGAGAGATTGCTTCTGGAAAACTGTGTTCATGTCTACATGCAACATTTTAAGGAATATACTGACCAATAACAGTTAAAACTATTCATAGCGTAGTATTCAAGGAAGGGAAAGCCATGTCATATGTTGGGGTGAGGGGTAGAAGAGGAATTTTTAACTCAAAAAAACAGCATTTGGGCAAGCATAAGACCTGTCACAGTTTTTGAAAGAATGTTGTAAAAAATAACTTACTATTTAATGGCGCTTTATAGAATAAAACTATAACTCATGTATGTAAGAGATGATGTTACTCTGTAAGTAGAATATTCTACCATGCACTAGCCACTCCCTCATGTACTGAGTTTCTTGCTATGTGGAATATGGAAAGAAATGCTTTATCAGCACCTTCCCAGAATGTCAAAGGAGGTATTTCTATAATTCATATAGACTTATCCTTATGATCTTTTGGAGTCACTCTAATAATGAAAGCCTTTAAAAATATTTACATAATTAAAAGAGAAGGTACAGGAAGCAAGGGCTGCCCTCATAGCTCAGAACTTCCAGACCTCTTCCCTGGGTCAGGGAGATCCACTGGAGAAGGAATAGGCTACCCACTCCAGTATTCATGGGCTTCCCTTGTGGCTCAGCTGGTAAAGAATCTGCCTGCAATACAGGGACATCTAGGTTCAATCCCTGGGTTGGGAAGATCCCCTGGAGAAGGGAAAGGCTACCCACTCCAGTATTCTCGCATGGAGAATTTCATGGACTGTATAGTCCATGGGGTCGTAAAGAGTCGGACATGACTGAGAGACTTTCACTTCACTTCACTTCAGGAAGCACACAATGAATGGACAGTATTTGTGAGGATTTAAATGATTCAAAAACTTTATAAGGATGTAAATATGATTAAAAACAAATTATAGGGGAAAAGGTATATATATACATATGTATGAATATATAGACACATATATTTGTCCATTTATGAATTTTAAAACTACATCTATTTTTCAGATACTGATGTGAAAGTTAGACTAAAATGCACATAAAACAGAGATATCAGAGGCACTATATCTGAAACACTATATTTCAACTCAGAGTAACACTCCAGCCCTCTCCTGCCCTTACCCCTGTACACCTTCTCCATTCCTCCACCTCCATTTATATTTGTTACCAGTAAGGAAAAAACAAGAACATAAGTGACAACAACAGAACTACAACAAAATAATCCTTTAATCACAAAGTAAAATCCGGTGAGCTGGCTGTTTTCAAGAGAATCCACTGAGAGAATAAGCTAAGGAGAAAATATGCTCAAAGATTTAAGTAGAGTAAGCCCACGGATATGCTGAATTCTAATATGTGCAACTATAAAAGCTCTCAGTCACATCTATGAAAAATAGTCCAGAATTACATAACTAATAGTTCAAGACAGACATTCCTCCAGTGCTTACCTTACATTCCCCTCAGGCATCTGGAGGGTATTCATCTTCCTACAACTCAAAGTATATGAGCCACAGAAAATGGCCAGACATGCAATTGCACTGGGTGCACCACTTCCCGTTACTAATGAAGTGAGGCTGACGTGCCTAATGAGTTTACTCCCATTTAACCTGTCCTATGGTCACGCTTGAGGGTCCAGCCATGAATCCGTGTGATGATGATGATGACAATCATGGGACATTTCTTATCATTTACTACATTTTCTGCCTCACTAGTCAGTAAGCCTACATGCCAACCCCAGACACCATCATTCTAGAATCTCTTTTCACTGACACTTTTTCCCCAAGAACCATGATATATAAGATGGCATGCAATCTACTGTGAATTACTGTGAATGAGTAACATCAAGACAAAGTCCTAGGACAGTAGCACATGAATCAACAGTCAATATTAAGATAGTCAGGTCCATGTATCATTTATACAAACCTACCACATCCAGAAATCATTTCTAGACATGGATTCAAAGTTAGAAGGGACACGGGGATTTTTTTTTTTTACTCAGAAGTATTCTGCAGAAGGTTAGTATATGAATACACAAAGACAAAGAAGGTTATTTTTTGCTGTGTACTAGTTATCTATTTTTTTTATAAAAGTGATATGCTACAGACAATTCTAAAAAAATAAGGAAGGAAAAAAATTCATAGCTCAGGATCCCAAAACAACCACAGCTAACATTGCATGTTATGTCCTTTTAGGCTTCTTTTGCTAAACGTATATTTTATAGAGTTACAATATGATTGTAATGTACCTTTATTATGCTTTACTCATTTAATTTAAATAGAAGCATATTCTCATGTTTTACATGAGATCAGTAAAAAAATCTTCCCAACCCAGGGATTAAACCCAGATCTCTCCACATTGCAGGCAAATTCTTTACCAGTTGAGCAACCAGGGAAGCCCAAGAATACTGGAGTGGGTAGCCTCTCCCTTCTGCAGTGGATCTTTCTGACCCAGGAATCGAATCAGGGTCTCCTGTACTGCAGGCAGATTTTTTACCAATTGAGCTATCAGCGAAGCCCCAGTAAAAAGTATTATGACAACAAATTGTTGCAATGTAATATATAATCCATCCTCTATTATGAAATTTTATTTCCAAATTTTCCTATTATAAAAAGCATTATGACTAAAAATTTCCCTGCAAGTGTGTTTGCATATATTTTTTTCACATTTAAGATGATTTTTAAAAAACAGATTCTGAGAAATAGAATTTCTTAAAGGCATGGGCATTTTAAAGCAGATCTACACAGGTTGAATGGCAGGAAACTGCTCTTGCAGATTAGAATACATTTTCTTAAAGCACCTGATAAATCCTAGTATCAATAAAGAATTTAATTTCATAATACATCTGCATATATACAGAGGGCTAGTATAATCTATTATGGTTTTTAAATTCAGAAGTTCAGATTTACTATTAATTCAACTGAACTGACTCTTTTGAAGAGGGAACTGTCTTTGTTCTCACTTCCCCTTGCATATTTCTTTCATAAAATGTCTGTGTCTATGTTACATTCTCTCAGTACTTCATTTTCTATTAGGAAACAATTAATTCAATAAATTGGTCAATAAAGCTATGATGGCTGGAAAATATCATTACCGTTTCTCAGTTAATGCTTTTTCATTTTACTCAAGTGTATGTATCCACAGAACATCTTTAAAGAAATTCCTACTAAAGAATGCTTTGGAAGTTTCATATATAGTAATGGGTCACTAGGGAAGATATTTTGCAAACAAGAATGCTAGTCCTTATGAAATCATAAAATGTTCAAGCTGCTAGTCTTTGCTATATCATCTACACACACACCCACCCACATACACACACACACACACCCACACACACACGTAAGGATCTACATAATCAAACTGAATTATTCCCATACATATGTCCAGGATCAGCAAAGTCTTAGTGTAAATTCCTGGCCAAGTTCTTCAAAGTTCTTATTAAGTCATTCAATCCCTTTTAACATAACATTTTCGAATCTGTAAAGTGTAAATAAACCTACATTTTCAGACAGTCATGAGATTGCAGGTGAACATTGTTAAAGAAAATGTAAAACTCTACACAAATTTTTGTACAGTAGTTAGCAATAATAGAAAATAGAATTATAATAATAATGAAAGCAAAACCACTTTTATTGTGATGGGGCTCAGGTCAGGCTTTGAAAAACTATGCAAAAGCACCATATGGATTATTCTGAGTTAAAGTTACTGAAGAAACAGCAAGCGGAAGAAGAACACCTTGGCCATCCTCTTTGTCCCCTTGAAAGCCAGGAGATAAACCTCTCATGTGAAAGGTACCCTCCCTGTACCAGGAGGCAGACAGACATCCCTCATCATCAGAGGTAGGGAATTTGGGGCTCAGACAGCTGCATGAATAAACCTCACTCCTTTTTTTACTAATTTACCACTCCCAACACAAACTTCTGTATCTTGTCAGTTCTTCACAAATTTATTTCTTTCTCTGAATGTTATAAAAGCTGCCTGCTTTGGTCACTTAACTGTGGGGACCTCTTATCTTTGGGGCCCTTATACATAGGGAATTAAATAGTTTTTTTTTTTTTTTCTCCTGTTACTCTCTCATTTCAATTACTAGACCAGCCAGAAGACACTAGAAGAATAAAAGAAAAAATTTCCTCCCCAACAGGGCACAGTCAGAAAGAAAGAAAGAAAAAATAAAGTAGACAAGTTTAATTTAAGGGTATACTTAAAACTGCCTTATCTTGTTCATAATGAGATTAAAACATTAACCCCTAATCAGCAGTTTTCAACATAAAAATGTCTAATCACTGATAAAAGCGAGACACATCCAGTGTTCATTTACATTTCCCTTATAAATGTGCAAGGGTCATTTGTGAGTCCTTCTAGGTCCTCCCATTGCACATAGGCCCATGTAGCTGATTCAACTGCTGCTATGCAGAGGCTATCAGGAATCTGGCAGGGCTGTTAAGGCTCTTCCACTTAGCCACAGTGACAGACTGAAAGACAGAGAGATGTCTGATTGTGCCAATAAAATGATGGCAGATTTAGTTGAGACTATTTCAATAGAGAGAGAGAGGGAGGTACTCTTTTCTAGGCATCTGAAATCTTGAGATGGGACCCGGTGCACATAACTTGGAAGGATGAGGAGGAGAATCTGTCTGACGCTGGACAGAGAATCAGAATAAGGGTGCGAGACAGAGGAGGAGGGGAGAAGGAAGAGAAAGAAGCTAAGTCTTGAGATGGTAAAATCAGCCATGTCTTATGCAAACATGCCCAAACCTTCTAATCGCCCCTCTATATCCACTCTCGGGTCTCTTCCATCTTGTTCAGCGTATGGACAGGGGAATTCATCTCTCTCTGAGACCTGTAACAAGGAGCTTCCCTGCCTTGGGCTCCAGGTCAGTTTCAGGAATTGCATAAAAAAGCAGGACTTCGGAGACAAAGAGGAATAGAAGGCTATTTAATGACCCAGAGGGGTTGAAACAGGTTTGCTGTGTACCTTGAACTGAAGTCTCAGCTCTTGTCAGGTGATGCCCTCCACGTGGACCTGCATTCAATTCCCTTTAAGTTCTCTACCCTCTCTTTCCCAGGCCTAGGCTTAATAAGAGCTCTCTGTTTATACTCCCCAGATTGATAACCGATCTGCCTTGTGTGGTTTCCTTCTATCCTGTCCACACTTCTACATATTCTCTTGACTAATCATTACTCAGATTACCCAATTTGAGTAGTCCATTTCCAGATTGGGCCCACAATGGCTAACTGGTCTTACATTGGACATTTCAATTACCTGAACAGGAACATCCTTATTTTGTGTTGTTTAAACCACTGCAAACGGTTTTCTGTCACTTGAAATAAAGAACCCTAAGAGATGAAAGCACCACTGTTTATACATTCACTAATAAATTCAGAAGTCTGGCTTCTCCACAAAGTGAAGTTGCTCAGTCATTTCCGACTCTTTGCCACCCCATGGACTGTAGCCTGCCAGGCTCCTCTGTCCATGGAATTCTCCAGGCAAGAATACTGGAGTGGGAGCCATTCCCTTCTTCAGGGGATCTTCCCAACCCAGGGATCAAACCAAGGTTTCCCACATTGCAGGCAAATTCTTTACCATCTGAGCCACCAAGTAAGCCCAAGAATACTGAAGTGGGTAGCCTAACCCTTCTTCGGTGGATCTTCCTGGTCCAGGAATCAACCTGGGATCCCCTGCATTGCAGATGGATTCGTTACCAGTTGAGCTACAAGGGAGTCCCTCAAAGGCTTACATTTATTTATGAATGAGGCAAAGCAACATTCAGACATTTAGATGGCAAGACTGAATAAGGTTCTTTGAGAAAGCAAAAACATTTTCAGTTTCAATGGATGCCTATTGTAAGAAAGAGCAATTAACCACAAGACATAATTAAGCTGCTTAATAATCTTATTGTAAATCATGGCTAAGTTAAAATCATCTCTGTGCTATTTATTTCCAAGGTAACTCCAGAGGTTAAAACACCAAATGGGATCAAAATGAGTAAAAAATGAACAAATGACCAAATGAGTTTTTACAGGTATATGTATACAAAGTCTGTAAACTCCTTCACACACTTTCTCTTAATTGCCACTATTCTATGAAACGGGTAAAACATGGACTTTGGGCTATTTACAGGTGTGTTAGCTAAGCAATGACTCTGAAAGGTGCATAGGTCTTAATCCTTGGAATCTGTGAATATGTTACCTCATATGGCAAAAGAGACTTTGCAGATGTGCTTAAGGTTAACGTTTTTGAGACAGGGAGATTACTTGGGACTATCCAGACAGACCCTAGATATTACAAAATATAACCCTAGTTACTACAAAAGTCCTTGTAAGTAGAGGGGGATTAGACTATGGAAAAAGGCAATGCAAAGCTGAAAGTACCTTAACTGCTAGGTGGCTTTGTAGAGGGAGGAGGGGGCCAGAGCCAAGCAATGCATGGAATGAGGCTCTAGAGACTGAGAAAGGAAAACTTCCCTTTGTCTCTTGAGACCACTCTCACCCTGTGTACTATGTTCTTGCTATCCTGGCTTTCTAAAGTTCCTTAAACACTCGATTCTGTTCTTTGCATAAACTAACTGCTCTGCTCAAATGATTATTGTGGCACTTTGGCTTTGGCCCAGTAAAACTGATTTTGGATTTCTGACTTCTAAAACTTTACGAGTATAAATATGTGTTGCTTTAAGTAAAGAAGTTTATGGTGATTTGCTAAAGCAACCACAGGAAACTAATACAGAGGAACATATCTAGTGGGCTATTTAAATCCAAAGGGATTAGGTGTCTCTATCTACAATCACAGTTTCTAAGAAAATAGTCACCAGTGAGTGATCTAGGCTTCCCTGGTAGCTCAGTGGTAAAGAATCCACTGGCCAAAGCAGGAGACACGGGTTCAATCCTTGAGTCAGGAAGATACTCTGGAGTAGGAAATGGAAACCCACCCCAGTATTCTTGCTGGAAAATCTCATGGACAGAGGAGCCTGGCAGGCTACTGTCTATAGAGTCACAAAGAGTCAAGACACAACTTGGAAACTAAACAATGAGTGATTCAGTCTGCATATTTACATATGGAAACAGTGGCGTATATTTATTCATTTTAGAACATTTGCATCTTGATTTAGTGACTGGGCACTTCCCAGTTTATCTATCACTGTATCCTCCATCTGTAAATTCTTAGATGGTGGCAATCACGTTCTCGTAACTACTTTTGTGAAATTACCAGCAGAGCTCCTTGGGACACCAGCTCTTAATGAGTTCTAGGTCAGCTCATTCACAGAAAGATCTACTGTCTCTGAGTCTCACTAAAGGAAAGTGAAAGTGAAAGTGAAGTCACTCAGTCATGTCTGACTCTTTGCGACCCCATGGACTGTAGCCTTCCAGGCTCCTCTCTCCATGGAATTTTCCAGGCAATAGTACTGGAGTGGATTGCCATTGAGTCTCACTGCTGCTACTGCTAAGTCACTTCAGTCGTGTCCGACTCTGTGTGACCCCATAGACAGTAGCCCACCAGGTTCCATGTCCCTGGGATTCTCCAGGCAAGAACACTGGAGTGGGTTGCCATTTCCTTCTCCAATGCATGAAAGTGGAAAGTGAAAGTGAAGTTGCTCAGTCGTGTCCGACTCTCAGCGACCCCATGGACCGCAGCCCACCAGGCTCCTCCATCCATGGGATTTTCCAGGCAAGAGTACTGGAGTGGGGTGCCATTGCCCTCTCTAGTGGCTTTTAAATCCACGATTTTGATGGTCGGGTTGCCTTTGGAGTAGCATCAGTTTCTTGATTACTAACCTGAATTCTCTCACAGAACAAATTTAGGTTTAGAAGCTTTAAAAATAAACAAGAGAGAAAATCTCTTAGCCCCTGTGGACCACTAAAAACTGATCAGCCAAAAATATTTCCCCTAGTATCTGAAAAAGAGATATCTGTTTGGGACTTGTTATGGTATGTATGCTGTTAAGACTGAATCCTGGAAAGAAAAAAGAAATGAATTGCTTGGTATACAATAGGACTGGAAGAGGCCACTTAGGGGACAACTGAATACAGACAGCATGAAAAAGAAGCTCCTCACTCGGGAGCTATCAACTAACAATTACCAGTGATGGAGGTGTCAAAGGAGAAGACCTGGTCCAATTATAAGAACAAATAGACAACTTCTGGGCAGAACCAAAAAAAGGCGTCAGAGTTAATTCTCTAAAATAAGTCAATTATTAACTGTTGTTGTTGTTGTTCAATTACCAAGTCATGTCTGATTCTTGTGACCCCATTGGCTGTAGCCTGCCAGACTCCTCTGTCCATGGGATTTCCCAAGCAAGAATACTGGAGTGGGTTGCCATTTCCTTCTCCAGGGGATCTTCCTGACCCAGTGATTAAACCCACAGGATTCTTTACCAATGAGCTACCTGGGAAGCCCATTTATTATTAATATCTAGGAAGCGGCCAGATAGTATTTGAAAGCAAAGAGGAACAAATAACTGTTAAACCTGACAAGCTCAGTTCTAAACAGGACATAAAAAGTAAACATATTGGGAGAAATGAGGTAGTCTGTGTCCAACTCTTGTGACCCTATAGACTGCAGTGTACCAGGCTCCTCTGTCCATGGGATTTTCCGGGCAAGAATACTGGAGTGTGTTGCCATTTCCTCCTCCAGGGAATCTTCTCGACCCAGGGATCAAGCCCACCTCTCTTAGTTCTCATGCATTGACAGGCAGGCTCTCTACCACTAGTGCAACCTGGGAAGCACCTTAGGATGCACCGGTACAGACTCAAAGGACTACACTTGGCCTAAAAATGTGAAAGCAGCACAAAGGAGCCAGAGTGTTATCTTCAAAGTAAGTCAGATCACAGCACTCCTTAAAACCCTCCAAAGGAGTCCCTGGGCTCTCTGAATATAATTTAAGCACCTTAGCACATCCTTTTATGATCTGACCCCTGACAACCTCATCCTACGTACTATGCTCTTGCCATCTTGGCTTTCTTTAGTTCCTGAAACACACTTTTTCTCACATCTGTCCTTTGCACAAGCAAACTGATCTGTTCAGGTGATTATCTTCCTCAAAGAAAACAACAAAAAAAGAGGTTCACCATGCAGTATAACAGGCGGTTCTATGAGATAGGAATATCCTAACTGTACCTGCTTGGAAGAGAAGTGTTACATAATATCAACACATGTTATGCCTCCCCCTTTTAATTCAAGATTACAGAAAGAAAGTTTGCTACAACTGTGCTTATATAAATAGTTTTAAGGTCCTGAAATACTGGAGCAGAACTGTGCAATCAAGCACTAGTGCTGTGCTCAGTCACTCAGTCATGTCTGACTCTGCTATCCTGCGGACTGCAGCCCACCAGTCTCCTATGTCCATGGGATTTTCCAGGCAGGAATACTGAAGTGGGTTGTCATTTCCTTCTCCAAAATCAAGCATTAACCTTATCCAAAGAGAGGTCTTGCTCGGTCCTCGGCTCCTGAGGGATCCTCAGAGCATCCTTCCCGAGAAGAGTGTTCCTGGTTTACCTGAGGACCCTGAGACAGATTGACAGTTTAAAGCTGTGACTTATGGGGGAAGCTTTGGGCCATTGGTATCAGCTCGACATCTGGAGGGGCTGGAGATTAACGGTATGACCTAAAGGCAGTCAAACATGTGTACGTGACTAAGCATCAATAAAATCTCTGGACACCAAGGCTCCAGTGAGCTTACATCATCACCAAAAAAACCAGGGCTGTCCTGACTCCACTGGGAAAGGACAAATGGAAGCTTAACATGGGGAACCCTCCTGGTCCATGCTCATCTCATGTGTCTCTGCCCATGGCTAATTTAACCTGCATCTGTGCTGTAAGAAACCACATGCATAGGTTTTCATGACTTCTGCTGGCCCTTCCAGTGAATTAGCAAACCCAAAGGAGGACACTGCATTCCTGAACTTTGTAAGAATAATTTGTTTCTAATGTCAGCTTTGAGCTTCCGAGGTGGCTCAGTGGTAAAGAATCTGCCTGCCAATGCAGGAGATTTGGATTTGATCCCTGGGTCAGGAAGATCCCCTGGAGAAGGAAATGGCAACCCACTCCAGTTTTCTTGCCTGGGAAATCCCATGGACTGAGAAGCCTGGCAGGCTACAGTCCACGGGGTTGCAAAAGAGTCTGACATGACTTAGTGGCTAAACAAGAAGAACAACGTCAGCTTTAGAAAACAAAGAGATTAGGGTCATCCTTAGAAGCTTTGATGACTTCTCTCTTCAAGTACAGCTAAAGAACAAAAAGCTCCTTCACTTCAAACAGTACATTTATGCCAGAATGAGAACTCTGAGAGTCCAGAGAAAGTACTCATCCCTGAGCAGAAATGGGGAGCCTAAGAGGACAATGAAGTGAGGAAGGTCTTGCCGTGCCCATCCTTCTATCTAGATGTCCCTAAAAGACAGTTCGATTCACAGGTTAGAATGACTCTGGTGAAGTTTTCACCACACTAGCATTTTTAGCCACTGTGCTAAGATGATCCTAAAACAGAGTGGATCAAGCCCTATGAACAGAAAGGGAAAGGTCAGCATGCCTAACCTGTGCCACAGGGATACAGGGACTGGTTATTTGTTTTAAAGGCATGATGGTTTAAATAATGAGTCAACTGCACTTACATCTATTCTTAGTATGTGTAAGAATTATGTTGTATAACTATATACATGGTATTTTACTTTATGGGCTATTTAACCAATTTCTATGAGCAATGTAGACCACATGCAATTTCCACCTGCACTAAGCTCAGCTAAAATATAACTCCAGTGAACTGTTTTTCTCTATTATTCTAATTATCCATGTAACAGAGATACCTCCTTCACTGTAAGCTCTCTGCACCCTTTCTCAGTGCTACCCTCTTCTCATTTATCTGCTTTCAATCTAAATGTCACCTCCACCGAGAAACCTTCTTTTGCTGTCTATCCAGATTGTACCAACCTCCATCTGCACAGATTTCTTTTTCCTCTTGTACGTGTTTTTCCTTTTTAACAGCAAATATCACAATTTGTATATCTATATTTATATTATGTTTAGTTTTTTAAATACCTTAAAGCTTATGTCTTCTTGGCTTACATTATATCTGCATCTTGGCACCATACCTGCACAAATTCTTTAAATGATTTAATTTGGCACTCTGAGCAGGTGGAGTAGCTCTAGATAGATCTGATTTGTTACGAATATATGTTACCTGTTCTTTCCATGCCTTCTCTGTGGGCTTTCAGGCACTTGGGCGATCTCAGTTCAGTTCAGTCGCTCAGTCGTGTCCAACTCTTTGCGACCCCATGAATTGCAGCACACCAAGCCTCCTTGTCCAACACCAACTCCCGGAGTTTACTCAAACTCATGTCCAACAAGTTGGTGATGCCATCCAGCCATCTCATCCTCTGTCATCCCCTTCTCCTCCCAGCATCAGGGTCTTTTCCAATGAGTCAACTCTTTGCATGAGGTGGCCAAAGTATTGTAGTTTCGGCTTCAGCATCAGTACTTCCAATGAACACCCAGGACTGATCTCCTTTAGAATGGACTGGTTGGATCTCCTTGCAGTCCAAGGGACTCTCAAGAGTCTTCTCCAACACCACAGTTCAAAAGCATCAATTCTTTGGTGCTCAGCTTTCTTCAGAGTCCAATTCTCACACCCATACATGACCACTGGAAAAACCATATCCTTGACTAGTACTCGGGCATTACATATCCAAATGAGAGAAGATAACAAGATCAAATAGTTTCCCAACTACCTCTAGCCCTCCTCGTGAAATAGACTGAGAAAACACGGTAAAGTAAACCAATTAATCCACACATCTACTCCCTAGGAAGAGAACCAATCTAACAAGAGGAAAGTTGGGGGACAGAAGGATTTAAACAATTGAGACAGGTGCATTACTGTACTGGAGAGATTTTAGTTCTCTGAATCTGGTTCCTGGTCTGAAAAACAAAGACTCCTTATGCCTCAGGATTGCAGTGAGGATTATAAGAAATAATAACAATAGCAAGTTTAAGACAACAGTTCATGAGCAATATACTTGGTAAGTATCAGTTCCCTTTACCCTTACCTCATCTATGGAATATTAAAAACAACTGACACCTGTTGAGTACTTCCTTAGCACTAAAAACTGCCATTGGTGATTTATATGTATTTATTCATTTCATTTTAACAACTCTGTCAGGCCAGTGCTCTTAATATTAGTATCCCCATTTTACAGATGATCAAACTGAGGTACACTGATGTTAAATCATTTGTCTAAGGCCACACAGCTCATAAGTGACAGAGCTGTTTCACAGCCAAGCAGTACAGCTCTAGAATCTGTGTTCTTCACCAACATACTCTGTTGTCTTTTCATGAAATTGTTAGTAATTACTTGTTAAATATCTGCTTTGTACTAGGAGTTAGTAAGTATCTCATCCAATCTTTGCAATATAAAGTAAGGTATGCTCATTCCAACTTTGCAGGATCTTCAAGTTCATGCAAATTCAGTGATGAACCCAAGACTTCTCAGCTTATAAGCCACAGAACTGTAATTTGAATAAATGGGGATTAAATATCTGCCTTAAAGATGTATTTGCTATAAGATATCACTGAAGCCTTATTGTGGATTTGACTGGTGATAGAAGCAAGGTCTGATGCTGTAAAGAGCAATATTGCATAGGAACCTGGAATGTTAGCTCCATAAATGAAGGCAAATTAGAAGTGGTCAAACAGGAGATGGCAGGAGTGAACGTAAACATTCTAGGAATCAGCGAACTAAAATGGACTGGAATGGGGGACTTTAACTCAGACGACCATTATATCTACTGCTGGGGGTATGAATCCCTTATAAGAAATGGAGTAGCCATCATGGTCGGCTACATCATGGAGTAGCTGAAATGCAGTACTGGGACCCAATCTCAAACACGACAGAAGGATCCCTGATTCCAAGGCAAACCATTCAATACCATGGTAATCCAAGCCTATGCCCCAACCAGTAACGCTGAAAAAGCTGAAGTTGAATGGTTCTATGAAGACCTACAAGACCTTTTAGAACACACACCCAAAAAAGATGTCCTTCTCATTATAGGGGACAGGAATGCAAAAGTAGGAAGTCAAGAAACACCTGGAGTAACAGGCAAATTTGGCCTTGGAATACAGAATGAAGCAGGGCAAGGCTAATAGAGTTTTGTCAAGAGAATGCACTGGTCATAGCAAACATCGTCTTCCAACAACACAAGAGAAGACTCTATACATGGACATCACCAGATGGTCAACACCGAAATCAGATTGATTATATTCTTTGCAGCCAAAGATGGAGAAGCTCTACATAGTCAGCAAAAACATGACCAGGAGCTAACTGTGGCTCAGATCATGAACTCCTTAGTACCAAATTCAGACTTAAATTGAAGAAAGTAGGGGAAACCACTAGACCATTCAGGTATGACCTCAATCAAATCCCTTATGATTATACAGTGGAAGTGAGAAATAGATTTACGGGCCTAGATCTGATAGATAGAGTGCCTGATGAACTATGGAATGAGGTTCGTGACATTGTACTGGAGACAGGGATCAAGACCATCCCCATGGAAAAGAAATGCAAAAAAGCAAAATGGCTGTCTGAGGAGGCCTTACAAATAGCTGTGAAAAGAAGAGAAGTGAAAAACAAAGGAGAAAAGGAAAGATACACCCATTTGAATGCAGAGTTCCAAAGAATAGCAAGAAGAGATAAGAAAGCCTTCCTCAACAAAAAATGCAAAGAAATAGAGGAAAACAACAGAATGGGAAAGACTAGAGATCTCTTCAAGAAAATTAGAGATCCCAAGGGAACATTTCATGCAAAGATGGGCTCGATAAAGGACAGAAATGGTATGGACCTAACAGAAGCAGAAGATATTAAGAAGAGGTGGCAAGAATACACAGAAGAACTGTACAAAAAAGATCTTCACGATCCAGACAATCATGATGCAGTGATCACTCACCTAGAGCCAGACATCTGAAATGTGAAGTCAAGTGGACCTTAGAAAGCATTGCTACGAACAAAGCTACTGGAGGTGATGGAATTCCAGTGGAGCTATTTCCAATCCTGAAAGATGATGCTGTGAAAGTGCTGCACTCAATATGCCAGCAAATTTGGAAAACTCAGCAGTGGACACAGGACTGGAAAAGGTCATTTTTCATTCCAATCCCAAAGAAAAGCAATGTCAAAGAATGCTCAAACTATTGCACAATTGCACTCATCTCACACGCTAGTAAAGTAATGCTCAAAATTCTCCAAGCCAGGCTTCAGCAATACGTGAACCATGAACTTCCAGATGGTCAAGCTGGTTTTAGAAAAGGCAGAGGAACCAGAAATCAAATTGCCAACATCTGCTGGATCACAGATAAAGCAAGAGAGTTCCAGAAAAACATCTATTTCTGCTTTATTGACTATGTCAAAGCCTTTGACTGTGTGGACCCCAATAAACTGTGGAAAATTCTGAAAGAGATGGGAATACCAGACCACCTGACCTGCCTCTTGAGAAACCTATATGCAGGTCAAGAAGCAACAGTTAGAACTGGACATGGAACAACAGACTGGTTCCAAATAGGAAAAGGAGTACGTCAAGGCTTTATATTGTCACCCTGCTTATTTAACTGCTATGCAGAGTACATCATGAGAAACACTGGGCTGGAAGAAGCACAAGGTGGTTCAAGATTGCTGGGAGAAATCTCAATAACCTCAGATATGCAGATGACATCACCCTCATGGCATGAAGAGGAACTAAAAAGTCTCCTGATAAAAGTAAAAGAGGAGAGTGAAAAAGTTCGCTTAAAGCTCAACATTCTGAAACTAACATCATGGCATCTGGTCCCATCACTTCATGGGAATTAGATGGGGAAACAGGGGAAACAGCATCAGACTTTATTTTGGGGGGCTCCAAAATCACTGCCGATGGTGACTGCAGCAATGAAATTAAAAGATGCTTACTCCTTAGAAGGAAATTTATGACCAACCTAGAGAGCACATTAAAAAGCAGAGACATTACTTTATCAACAAAGGTCAATCTAGTCAAGGCTATGGTTTATCCAGTGGTCATATATGGATGTGAGAGTTGGATTGTGAAGAAAGCTGAGTGCCAAAGAATTGATGCTTTTGAACTGTGGTATTAGAGAAGACTCTTGAGAGTCCCTTGGACTGCAACGAGATCCAACCAGTCCATTCTAAAGAAGATCATTCCTGGGTGTTCTTTGGAAGGACTGATGCTAAAGCTGAAACTCCAATAGTCTGGCTACCTCATGTGAACTGTTGATTCATTGGAAAAGACCCTGATGCTGGGAGGGATTGAGGGCAGGAAGAGAAGGGGACGACAGAGGATGAGATGGCTGGATGGCATCATCAACTCGATGGACATGAGTCTGAGTAAACTCCGGGAGTTAGTGTTGGACATGGAGGCCTGGCCTGCTGCAATTCATGGGGCCGCAAAGAGTTGGACACAACTGAGCGACTGAACTGAACTGAACTGAACAGAAGCCTTATTATCTCAAAATCCTTACATATGACTAATTCTTAGAAGACATCTCTAAGGGAACACACACCCATAAACACTTTCATATATAAAAGAACAGCTAATACATTCACCTAATAAATTCTGCTACAACTATTCTGCTGATTTTAATTTCTTATTCACATTATTTGTCCTAATCAAAATCTATCTATATCTGTATCTTAAGTTGTTATTATAATTTCTAAACACAGTAATAATAATTACTATTAATAATAGCAATAAGAGTACTGAAATCCTAGTACAACTGATGTATTTGTTATAATCATCTACTTTTTTAGAACAGTGACAAAACTTAAAAAAAAATACATAGCCTTAGTGACTTATTAGCTTATGTTTGTTGATTCACTAGCTTCCATTAGCAACGACAGAAACACATCATAACAAGACTCAACATGTTTGTGATACTTCTCTATATGTGGTAATCAACAAATTGCTTCTAGTGTCCCCTAATTAGTGAAGTCAACTCAGTTATTTCTATATCTTGTGAATATCAGTTGTTCATAATATGTTCAACATTTAATTTTAAATGCAATACTGAAATATTTAGAAAATAGTGGGATAATACTAATATCTCATTATTGTAAAGTAACTTAGGTTTTTCAAAGAATATCCTTTCAGTCTTTTTTAAATTAAAATTTAACTGTTATCACATGAATACAACTTCAGACCTTGCATGATATCACTGTCTTCCAAAGTATCCTTTTTTATACTATTTCACAAAGTAAAGGACCATACTTTACCATCACCTTACTATCTTATGTGGGGAAATAATTAAATCAATTATAGACCTTTATTTGGTTTAAAACATACTGATAAATACAGCTTCTTCTGCATTGGGATTTATTTTCTTAGGATTCATTTTTTAAAAAATGAGATCACCAAATCAAAGAGAAAACTTTTCTGTGGATCTTACTATCTTGCTCTCAAAAAGTAACACTCCACTTTAAATTGTAAAGCAGATTGACTTATTGGACACTCTACTGAAAATGGAAAAGGAAAAAAACAAATTCAGTAATAGCAAAAATAATCTGCTTCTCATTTCTCTCAGGAAACACAGGTAGTATGATCACTAAATCTACAGAGCTGTTCTGAGAATCTTAAGTATAACAGTTCTGGACCTGAGTAAGAAATGTGTAATGGGGTTATTTAGAACACAGACTCATTTCTCCATAGAAATACCATGTCATAGCTAAGTTTCAGGTCAGTTGCGAAAGCCTGTTTGGTTCATCAAGTAGTTGAACTATAGCAGCAATAATGTCATAGAACCTCCTACCAGGGAGCTTTAGAGGCTCCCACACAGGTCCTCAGAAACTGAGTACATCTCTCTGTCAAACAAAAGTGTGAAAGTTCAATCTTACACTCCCTAGACTTTTGCACTGGCCAGGGCAGGAAAAACAGAGTGGGTAAGGGAAAGGGTTTCCACGGCAGTAGGGAAATTATTAATAAGACAGTCCTAGCATCCTAATATTTTTCAGACCAGAGAGTACTTTTGCTATGACACACTGCAACCCCCTCATTGAAGGACGGAGAAACAGAGACTCGCCTTGGTATGCAGTGAATTCTAGGCAGTGCAACCTGGATGCATGCTGTGATCAAGTGAGCTCACACGTAATACTGGGGAGGGGGGTCCCAGGAGGTGACATGTCACAGGGGGAGAAGGTCAGAGAACTGAATCAGCAAATGAACAGATCACACAGAGGACCACACGAAGGAAACATTCATTAAATAAGATCACTGACAGCAAAGACTGTTGGCAAACTGGTAAATTTAACAGAAGCAGCTTAGAAAGCAAGAGAGGAACCAGTGTACGAAGCAGGTGAAGCTCCATGATTATTGAGAGATCTGGTTTGTTCTGTCGTGTTTTTTGGCCTGCGTTTCCCTTACTTTCAGGTCAGTTCAGGTGGGTTGTCCTGTCTGCACCTCACTGTCTCAGGGTTGTTCATGTCACATGGGAGAATCCAAGTAGACGTCAGTTACTTCTGGCTTTTGTTTTTCTAAAGCTTGAACGCTTGAGAGAATCAAAAGTGTTTGCTGAATAGAGAAAGGATAAGAGTATCTGAAAAAGCAGAGTGGAAGTAACACATAAGAAGAAAAAGTTACCCTCAGGCTTAAATGTTTCAACTGTGCTGACTGAAGAGAGACAGGTATGGTGAGAGGACTCCAATTACTGAGCACAGATACCCACAGAGTCGTCGGGTGGGCAGCCTTACAGAATAGCCAAGCAACCAATGGGAGGCCCTCAACACAGGATCCATTGAACAGCCTCAGTCCCCAAGTCCAACTGGTGAAAACTACAGGAAGTATTCAGAAGAAACTATGGATATTTTAATATCTGCACAGACAAATGGCTATTTTCCACGTCTTTCCCCTGAGACAGCATGTACAGTGGAAATCTGGGGGTCGTGGTATTGAGGCAGGAGGTAAATGGCACCCCACCCCAGAGTAAAGCAATTGGAATTTCACTGCCTGCGGATGAAAACCCCAAGACAAGAAAGCAGGACAATTAAGGGAGGAAGTGAGGCCCTGCCCAGACCACGTGTCTGTCCTTCCCTCAGTCAGGAGACTTCCTTGACCACACATGCACAGTAAGGCTCCTTGGAGGTCAAAGGGGGAGTAATGTCAAGGGATGCTCTACCCATACACCGCTGCGGTAGAAACCAAGGGATGGCTGCACACACATGGCAGGATCCTGAGACACAGCAAATGGACTGTAAAGCAGGCAAATCAAAATGACTGGCCAAAGGGAAACCAAGAAATGTTCCACGTAAGTGATTTAAACTACCACTAGGGTGCAACTCAGGGGCTCTCCCTGTTTGCCTGTTTGTCTATCTGCACATCCTATACTCTCTTTCCTCCTAATAATTACTTTTCTTGCTTCACTGCTGTCTTTGTGGAAATTCTTTTCTTTTCACTAACCACTGGTCTAGGGACTAGGATTCAATGCTTTCGTGGCCGCAACCCAGTCCCATTCTCTGGCTGGGAACCCAAGCCCTGCTCCAAACCACTGCAAGCTGAGGCCACTTGAGGTCAGCATCACCTGCAGAGCTGAGGAGGGATTCACATTCTACCAATGACCTAAATTCATCTTTTTCCAGCCTGCGGAAATACAAATTCAGAATACAAATTACGTGAGCTACAAAAAGTAAATTTTAGCACTCCTGAGATTGAATCTAAGATCCAGACCTAAAACAAAAGTTTATCTTGCTTAGAAGGGACTAACTTATAAATGCCTGATCCCTACCCTATTCCCTCAATGCCTTTTTCATAAGATGTTTTAAAAATTAATTATTATCCTAAATGCAAATCTGATTATACAAGATCTGTTTAAAATCCTTCCACGTCCTCAAGATAGAGCCCAGACTTTGAGTAGCTCCTCATGGCTTCTCTACTTCAATGTCAAGGTTTTCATTCCTGCTCTGCCTCTATTCATTCTGGGCTGCAGGCATGCCAGAAGACTGCAAAGTTGACAAACACAATTTGCACTCCCAATAGCTCTTCTCTGCTTTGAACATCCTTCACTTACTTACCTCTTGTGCACCGGAGCTACTCTTTCTCCTGTGCGTCAGCTCTTGAGTCTACCTGACTCATATTCATCTTTCAGAAATTGACTTAGACCTCCACACTCCTGAAACCCTCACTTGAATTCCTAGGAGAATGGTTGGTCCTCCTCTGTGCTCTTATCTCACTCGGGGCTTATTTCTATGATATCCCAAAGCACAATGCCTGGCACACAGTAGGGCTCAGTAAATATGAAATATTCTAATGCCTCTTGCAAACCAGTTCTGTGACCACATAGTCAAGATTCATTTTCTCCAAGTAATCAAATAAACGAAGGACACTGACTGTGTGGTAAGATTCTGAACAGGAGAAAATCATGGAATATCAGAATTGCAAGGGACATGAATCATAGGATCTGACTGCCACCCAATCTTCTCCAATCCTCTTTCAAGGCAGAAGTATCTTTTATCTTTGTACCTCAGGATCTAACATAATGTTAGTATATAATAGACACTCTGGAAATGATTGAGAAGGAAGGAAGGGACAGTAAGAGGGTAAAGATGAGGAAAGGAGAAGAAAAAGAGATAAGGCGAGCAGAGAGAGATTGGGATGGAGCAAGAGGTTTTTTGAGTCCTGTGGTTATTTAATGGCACATTTAGGACCAGGCTTCACTCTCTCTGACCTCTAGCCCAGTGCACCTTCAGAGTTTTGGGGGAACAGAAAATCACCTGTGAGAAGACGTTCCTTGGCAATATTACCCTACAGCTTTTCATTATTCATTGTTTCAGATTCAGAACACTCCTGTCATATGAATGTAGGCAATTAAATATTTTCCACATGAGCCATTCCGTCTTCTGGCAGAACTCAAATTGTTTAATAACACTGAGGAGGAAGAAAACTCCTGGAATTTCATTTTTCACAATAAATTAGATATGTGGTGATTTAGATTAAACTTGCAGTGTCAAATAAACTGCCACATGTCCCCAGACATATACACTATGGTATGGATGTCAGATCCTTTTTAGTAAGTTTTCGAAATGACTCTCAAATATATAAGGACATCACTCTCGATTAAATGACAGTTCTGAGCATGGGAAAACCCTAAACAGCATTTATAGGAGTTAGTGACACTAATATAAAACAGTGAATAACCATGCCATGCCTAATTTGCAGTTCTTTCATTTCCCTGCAGATAGCTCAGTGTCTCTTTGCTGCTTAGAAGCTTGTTTTACAACACCTCCATGAGCACTTCTGCCTCCACCTGGGCAGGTACAATCCATTTTGTCTGCTACTGAGTTTCTCACCATCACCATCACACAAATTTGCAATGCAAGGACAGACCCGTTTGCCTGATTTCTTTCTAATAAAAGTGTATGTCTGGGATGTGGGACTACACTTTATATGACTGTGCTTAACCACCCAGTATTTTGTCAGGGGCCACACAGTTCATAGGGTAAACTGAAGAAAAACGACGAGTCTCATCAGAGGCAAGGTTCAGTATAAAATCTCTTTTCTAACTGTGGGCTTCCCAGTGGATCAGTGGTAAAGAATCTGTTTGCTAAGACAGGAGCCTCAGGAGATGTGGGTTCGGTCCCTGGGTTGGGAAGATCCCCTGGAGGAGGAAATGGCACTTCACTTCAGTATTCTTGTCTGGAGAACCCCATGGTCAGAGGAGTCTGGTGGGCTACAGTCATGGGGTCACAGAGTCGGACACAACTTAGCGACTAAACAAGGCGCTTAGGCTGAGGAAACACAGGACTAGAATATAACAGATTAGCAAGTATATTATTGGTCAATGATGTCAAATGCAAAAGGGTTTGCAACACTTTTGTCAGGAGACAACACTGACAAATGAAGCCAATACAAACCAAATAAGTGCTCAAGAAAATAAAAAGCCTGGAGGAGAACCTGTCAATATAATGGATTTTCATGAAGCAAGACTGTATCATATTCAAGATATGTTTTATGAACACCCATTCCTTTTTCTGGCAATCCCGAAATCATGTTTCCTTAATTTCTGATGTAGCATAGTTCCCAGAGCCCATCATTTTAATATCCTTTCCTGTAGCCTAATCTCTTCCTCTCTTTAGTTCTTGTTCATCTGAGTCAATACTGGAGACAAACTTCCACTGTAGATCAATCACAATGTTCAGATTCTTTATTCCCTCACTAGGAATAACAGTCACCACTGATTGAGCGCTTAATGTATCTAAAACACTATGCTAAGCATGTTACAGACATTATCTCACTTCATATTCAGAGAAATTCAATGACATAGGGACTTTCAGATCTTTACCTCTATTCAGAACTTCCTGAGTTCCACAATATTTTCTCTAGTTGTTTAAACCTCCTGCCCCAATGAAACTTTTCTCTAACTAAGCCTGTTTTCCCCACAGCATCCTCAGGGACCTACTCTATTCTCATTTCATCCCCTGCCTAATATCCCTACTAAGCTTTAACAAATGTAAAGATACTTCTCAACAATATTATTTATTCTCCATTTTCATTGTTATAGCTTTAGTTTAAACCCTAATTACTTCTCTCACACATAATTACAACTTTCTTATATGTGGTTTATTTGCCTTTAGTTTATTTCTTTCCAAACTATTCCCCATATTACTGGCAGAGGGATTTTCCCTAAAAGATAATTCTCAACATGACACTCCTCTGGTTCACGGGGTTCCTCCTAAGCTTTCAGTTTAAGCCCAAACGCCTCTGCAAGATTTAAAAGCCTCTGAGTCTCTAGCTTCATCCACTGACTGCACAAGAATATTTTATTAGCCCATCACTAACTATCTCTAAACATATTTCTTGGTGTGAACAAATCTATTCCTTCTGCTTTCAGACATCAGCAAGATGGCAGCGGGAAAAGACAATATAGTGTATGCTACATGGACAAAAATCTGACAGGGTATAGAGTAGGTCCACACACAGGCACCCGTGATTTTATGGAGATGTAGAAATATTTTGGGGGCAAAGAGAAGGGGAGGACTGACGGGAATATAATAGTTCTTCCTGGGCAATGTGAAGATTTGGGGAGAAAAATATATTTAGGTCTCTGAAGATGCCAGCTTTTTAAATAGGTTACTGAAGCATGCCTTTTCTTTGAATAATTTTTGGCCCACACACAACTTTCAACTCCTATTACATTACTTTATGCTGATCAACATGGCTGTCTTTCAAGAGAACACTGTCCTGCAGCAAAATGGAAGCTAAAGGCAGTATGCCCAGATAGCAGCAGTCATTTGCAAACAGACAAGCTAATGAGTCTCTTAGAAAGAGACTCTAAATGACTAATGCAAGCCAGAAGGGTCCATCAGATAAATGCCTACTTTTCTGTATCTTCTTTAATTGATTTTGACTGACACAGTGATTCAAAACTTTGATGTCAAGGGCTTATGTCTCTTCCGTTCTGTCACAAGCTATAAACACTTCCATGCTGAGTATGAAAAATATGATATTTTCTTTATTAAAGGAAAAGGAAATAATTTCAATTGTTAAAAAACACAGATACCTTTTACTCCATATATTTGTATTTGGTATTCCAGTGTACAGTTTCACACACTAAAATAAGGAAAAAAATCTTCCTGTAACTTCGCTCCTTGTAACAAAGGGTTAAAAAGGTAAAACAATAAAAGTAAGACAAAGATTTCAATTTGTTTTGAATTCAATTTAAAGTTTACAGCATGATATTTATACGTTTTAATCTCAAATTGCTTCAATTTTCCCAATGTTTGTTCGAGGGGTGATTCAATTTCAGATTGCCTTGGTAATAGAGCTATTGTCTGCTGAATAAATTCATCACGATAACAATGAGGTTCATTTAAAGGGGAATGTTCTCTGTTTTCTGCAATCTGAGAATTGATACTGGCTTTGATTTTGGTAAAGAATTCTACCATCGCTTTAAAATTATCTTTCTTTAAGAGAAATTGTGACAAAATCCAAGAGAATGATACTTATCACTGCTGGTATCGGGGCCCAGGGCTGGCCACACCAAAATGTGCCTCAATGGCACATTGCTTATTTTGAATTCAAGTTAATTTAGAAATGGCTAGTGCAAGAAGAACACTCTGACCCTCCTCTTTGTCTCCCTGAAATCAGGAAATAAATATCTCATATGAAAGGTACATTCCTTGCATCTGAGGTAGAAGGACACTCTTATCACCAGAAACAAGGAATTTGAGTCTAGAATTCTGTATGAAGAAACCTCGATACTTCTTTAATTTACTACCCCAAAGCCAAACTCTTTATATTGTTCACCAATTAAGCATCTGAACCCTAGGTTTCTTTGTCCTGTCGATTCCTCACAAATGCATCATTTCTTTGTCTAAAAAGTATAAGAGCTGCCTGATTTGGCCACTTCTTTAGGTCCCATTTTCATGAGACACGTTTCAAGGCATGAATTAAAATTTGTTTGTATTTTCCCGTTAATGTGTCTTGTGTTAAGTCTTATTATTAGTCCAGCCATATGAATTCAAGAAGCTTTGAGGAGATGACCACCTCTCCAAATCTGGTTTTTATGGTTTTTAGTTTAGTTTTTTTTTTTTTTTAAGTACATTTTTCCAAGATTAAATACAAAAAAAAAGTACAAAAGAGGATATACTAAATATTATGACCTCAAAATTCCTAGGAGACATTTTCAGCAACTGACATTAAGAAAGAGATTAACATGTTAAACATGATGAAAGATTTAAATTTTTTGAATGTTCCAATAGCTTTACAATTATGAGAACATCAAATGTGATAACAGCATATCCCACTTCTCACATTTTTTTTTTTTTAATCCTTACTGGTAATCTCAAAAATGGAACTGTCAAAACATATTGTGCTAAAAAGGGCTCTTGGTGCTCCTGTTATATGACCTATTTTTTTTTTTTTTTTCTTATTCTATTTTGTGGCTCTCCTATAGTTAAGATTTAGAAAAAGATTTTGATTGGGACAGTAGGAAAGAATC
Source organism: Budorcas taxicolor (assembly GCF_023091745.1). Classification (NCBI taxonomy): domain Eukaryota; kingdom Metazoa; phylum Chordata; class Mammalia; order Artiodactyla; family Bovidae; genus Budorcas; species Budorcas taxicolor. The sequence goes on along the minus strand of NC_068917.1, from coordinate 18,243,509 downwards.
AATATAAAAGTTAAATAATGCAATATGATAACCGTGATGAATACAAACACTTGAACTCCTTTTTTATATTTATATAATAACTGAGAACACTTAAATTTTAATATTTTCATATACTAATGATGGGAGTCAAAATATGCATAGTGAGAAGTTGATTCACATTTATTTGGCAAAAATCAATCAGCAACTGTATCAAAACTAAGTTAGCTAAATAAAATTAAGTTCTGGAGGCAAACGGGGTTAATTATAGTGTGTGTGTGTGTGTGTGTGTGTGTGTGTGTGTGTGATTTTTTATTTTTTAATCTTCATTCTTGTTTTAACATCTTTGAAAGTTATTTCTTATTGTTGAGCTTTCTGATTACAATTCAGATGTTTGCCAGAAACTGAAATCTTGACTCTATAGTTAGGAAACCTGCCGAAATAAAGGTCAGCCTGAAGTACCTTTTTTAAAAATCTATCATTACATGGCAAAAGAGGGACAGCCAGACTTTGTTAGAAAAAAACAGAAAGCAAGAGGGAGAAAATGGTATGGTGCTCAATAGGAATAAGATTAATACTAAGACTTATAAGTTTCTTTCATGGTTTAGTCCCTTTAACTAGTCAATAAAAATCAGTTTTTAATATCCTTCAGGTGTAAATTCAATGAAATCATTAGGAAACCAAACTTCTCCCACCATCTGAAAAGAACATCATTTAAAAAGCCTTATGTTCAAATCTTTTTTGAGTGACAAGTCAGTAGTCAGAAGAAAAACATACATAGGAAAATTCCAAAGGAAAAAATTGACAATGGTGTCAAGATGTCTTGTGACAAGTCAGTGATTTGAGTGAGTATAGAAAAAAGTCACCAAAATTTGATAGTGATGCTGATATTCAAGACCAGAGTGAAAATAATGGATTTCTTTAAGTCATTTTAGTTAAGTCTTGCAAATAATCCTCTGAAGAGGGCAGCAGACATATCATCATCACTTAAGGACAGTGAAACTAAAGCTCAGAAGAGTTAAGCTCTTTGCAGATGGTCACATGGAATGAAACTACAGTGGGATAACAATGAGTTCACTGTTTAGAGATGGTAAGTTTCCTGTTTGACCTATATAATAAATCACTGTTTAGAGACAGTAAGTTTCCTGTTTGACCTGTATAATAAAAACTATCACCAAGTGTGTTTTAAGAAGGTATTAATGAGATAATGTATACATGAGATTTGACATATTATCTGACATATGATAAACTATTATTACCATCATTATCATTATGATATAATTAGTCTGTCACATATGAACACACTGTATTTGTCAACTAGGGCTATCATAACAAAATACCACAGATTGGGTGGCTTAAACACAAAAATGTACTTTCTCACAGTTCTGGATGCTAGAAGTCCAAGATCAAGGTTCTGACAGATTCTGTTTCTGATGAAGGCCTTCTCCCTGCCTTGCAGACCGGTATCTTCTCACTTTATACTCATTCAGCTTTTACTGACACCTCTGGTATCTTTTCTTCTTTTAATAACACCAGTCCTATTGGATTAGGACCCTATTTTTATGACCTCAACCTTAATTAACACTATGAAGGGTCTACCTGTAAATATAATCACATTGAGGGTTAGGGCTACTGCTTACAGATTTTGAGGGAGTGTTGTCAGTCTTATCTAAACATCTAAACATCATCTGAATTGGCTGAGACTCTAGGTATGAGAAATATCAATAACCTCAGACATGCAGATGACACCACCCTTATGGCAGAAAGTGAAGAGAAACTAAAAAGCCTCTTGTTGAAAGTGAAAGAGGAGAGTGGAAAAGTTGGCTTAAAGCTCAGCATTCAGAAGATGAAGATCATGGAATCTGGTCCCATCACTTCATGGCACATAGATGGGGAAACAGCAGAAACAGTGTCCGACTTTATTTTTTGGGGCTCCAAAATCACTGCAGATGGTGACTGTAGCCATGAAATTAAAAGACACTTACTGCTTGGAAGGAAAGTTATGACCAGCCTAGATAGCATATTAAAAAGCAGAGACATTACTTTGTCAACAAAGGTCCGTCTAGGCAAGGCTATGGTTTTTCTAGCGGTCATGTATGGATGTGAGAGTTGGACTGTGACGAAAGCTGAACGCTGAAGAATTGATGCTTTTGAACTGTGGTGTTGGAGAAGATTCTTGAGACTGAGTCCCTTGGACTTCAAGGCAATCCAACTAGTCCATACTAAAGGAGATTAGCCCTGGGATTTCTTTGGAAGGACTGATGTTGAAGCTGAAACTCCAATCCTTTGACTACCTCATGCGAAGAGTTGACTCATTGGAAAAGACCCTGATGCTGGGAGGCATTGGGGGCAGGAGAAGGGGATGATAGAGGATGAGATGCCTGGATGGCATCACCGACTTGATGGACATGAGTTTGGGTAAACTCTGGGAGTTGGTGATGGATGGGGAGGCCTGGCGTGCTGCCATTCATGGGGTCGTAAAGAGTCGGACACGACTGAGTGACTGAACTGACTGACTGACTAGGTATGATTCATCCAGGGACAAAACTCCTCTCCAGATGTGAACCTATGAAATCAAATAAGCTATGTGCTTCTAAAATACACGGTGGAACCAACACAGGATAGACGTTAGCATCCCGAAAGAGACCCATGAGAAAGAAGAAAGGGGCTCCAAGCAAGTCCAAAAATCCAGCAAGGCAAATGTCATTAGTTCTTAAGGCTGGAGAACAGTCCTCTTCAGCTTCATGGTCTGCCCTCACGTGCAGCTGGGTGGAGTCCCACCTTTCAGTCTCACTGGGACAGAGGCCTTACCTTTGCTGCCCTTCAGCCATGGTGGAGACCCTACCCCTTTGGCCACTGGTGGTAGCCTTGTCCTTGGGGTCTGGGCTGATCTCTGATTCAGCCTTGGGGTCATCATTCTTCTCTTTTCTTGAAGGATAAGATATGTTCACAGCTAGATAGTGGAGAGCTCTTTGGTCTGGTCCTATAGCAGCCCAGAAGCCCAAAATCCTTTCTCTATTTCATAGGATAATTATTCCCTTTTGTCCAAACAGGCAGTCAGTGTCTACACTGATATAATCCCATCTGTATTCCTGACTTCTGCTGAGATACCTGTTGGACTCCATAGATAATCTCTTCATGAAGTGACTGTCCAGCCAAACCCTTGGTGTTCTCACCAAAACAGGATTTCTCATTTTTTACAATGTGGAAAGGCAGACAGTATCCCAAATCTTTAAGTTATGATTCCTTTCACTTAATTATTCCTTCTTCAATTCATCTCTCTCCTCTCACAATTTACTATAAGTAGTGTAAACTGGACACTATAATATACATTAGTCATACCTCCATGACTTTGCCCATTCTGGAATATATAACATTAATCAACGAGATATGTTGGGCAGAAACTGAGCCACCAAGTAGGGACTATTGAGCAGTAGGACAATTGTGCTCCATCATATTTATGTAAAGACAGCTTATATTTAAAGACAAAAAACTGTGCTTTTTTTGATTATCTTCCTACACTTTAGCAAATTTTATCTGTGTAACTATATCCCTTTTATAAGTCCTTGAGAACACATAGGGTGCAGAAACAGTAACCGTGGGGGTGAGTGAGGAGGAATGCCTAAGTTGGAAGGCGACTAGAAGACCCTAAGAGGGCTGACGGTGAAGACTGTGACATACATGGAGATCATTCTTTCTTTCCTTTGCTAAGACCTCACTCAAAAGACCTACTTTTCATTCGCTCTTGAGGCTGAAGCCGTTTTTCACAATTGGCTTCCCCAGACCACGACATCCTATTATAAAGCCCCTATTTTCCAGAAATGCAGAACTTCCAATTTGTGGCTTGCCATGTTCTTTCATGGGATTCTCTGGTGGCTGAAACAGTAAAGCTTCTGCCTGCAATGTGGGAGACCCAGGTTCAATCCCCAGGTTGGGAAGATCCCCTGGAGAAGGAAATGGCAACCCACTCCAGTACTCTTGCCTAGAAAATTCCACGGATGGAGGAGCCTGGTGGGCTATAGTCCACGGGGTCACAAGGAGTCGGACACGACTGAGCGACTTCACTCACTCACAAAAGTCTCTCTCCTGTCTGTAAAGACTCATACTATCAGCACCAGATCAAATGACTTATTCTCTATGCTGTCTTCCGTAATACATCTAAGCACTGGCAATCACTCCCCCCGACTATGCCTTCATAGAAGTTTACCTGTGATAATATAATTGGCTATTCATCCATAGGCTTCCTTCTCCCACTTACATGTCAGGTCTTGAGAATAGAAGTTTATTTTACTAATTTCTCTATCTTCAAAGCTAAGTACAGTATCTGGTATATTGTTGTTTTTTAGTCGTGTCCAAATCTTTTGTGACCCCAGGGACTGTACCTCACCAGGCTCCTCTGTCCATGGGCTCTTCCAAGCAAGAATATTGGAATAGGTTCCCATTTTCTTCTTCAGGAGATCTTCTCGACACAGAGGTTGAACCTGCATCTCCTGCTTGGCAGGCAGATTCTCTGCCACTGAGCCACCTGGGAAGCCCATCTGATACAGAGAAGGTACTTAAGAAATGTGTGCAGGATAAATGAATAACCTCAGTGCCTTTCTGTCCCCATCCATTTAATTTATTTTCTGAGACAAGAGCTGGTGTTTACCTGTATTGACAAGGTGTTTACCTGTACCAACATGAGTTGGTTTTAAGACCTGTAGTCCTCTACAAACCAGTCTGGAATAACTGAACCAAATTCTGTTTCGGCTTCATTAAGATTAAATTCTCTTTATTAATGCGACCCAGCATTGCTTGTGGCTGTGTTTAACTTGTCAAGAGCTGCAAAACTAAACATTTTTCACTCTGCATGAGAAGATCAATATAATTATAAAAATCATTTATGAAGTACTATGTTGCATTTCATAATTTCTCCACTGCCTTGTGTCTGCCTCTGCTGTGGGTCATCATCTTCCCCTTTAGACAATTACTGATGACTGCAGTTTCAAAATCTTGCTTGTTGCTGGTTAGCTATTTGCCAGAACTGTGTATTTTCTTTCCTGGACAGTCAGGTAGATTCTATAGCCCATCCTCCATTGCACTGGAGAATTTTCTAGCCAAAGGAACTTGAGTGAAAGTATGAAACACCACTTCTGAGCCTGGACCACAAAATGCCTTATGTTTTCTTATGTCTTTTTTGCTTCTGTTGGCTGAATGAAACTAAACAGGATGGTTCTGGAAGTCACATTTTGAAACCAGACAGCCATGAGATGGAAGGAGCCCAGACCTTTGAATCTCTGCTCTAGTGGGAGCTGACCGGGTACCAGCCATTAAAGTTTTTGACTACAAATGACTAAAATAAAATTCTACTCTGTTCAAGCTATTAGACATCTTCGGGGTTGTTTGCTAGTGAAGCTAGTATCACCCTAAATAACACAGCTGCTTTACTTCAGTCATATGTCAAGATAGTCAACAAAATTGGAGCGGCTAATGAAGTAAAATGGCCCCTAAAACTTTATATGTGTATATGTGTAAGAAATCAGAATGGGGAAGGAGGTTCTGTGGGGCTCTGGCTAGTGACTGCTGTAACTATGAAGGATTGCTGACAGGCCTCCCATTACTGCAGACTGCTCCTCTTTAACAGGCAGCTCTCAGGCAGCCTGTGCTCCTGCTGTTTGCAAAACTTACTTTGAATATACAATGCCAATTATAGGGACTGAACATGTCAAGATTTTGACAGGTGTCTACAGAGTTATGCAATTAATTTTATTTATGTACTTTCTGCTTTAAATACCCCTGAAAAGAAGAAAAATTTTCTAACGCACCTTAAAAAGGGACACAAATTTGCCTCTTCATCCCAAATTACCACCTCCCCCCGCCCATGCACACATACACACAAAACAAACAAAGAGAGACAGAGAGAGAGAGAGAAAAGAAAATGGAAAGAAAGAAAGGAAAAAGTAACATTGAGGGAAAATAAGCTGATTTAATAATGGAGTTTAGTATGGACATAAAATAGCTAAAGTATCTTGAAAGTTCTCAAGCAAGTCATTAGCTGCAAAAGCTCTAAAAAAGTTCAGAGATTGTGACCGGTGCCAGACAAGGCCTGACATTTTTTTTGAATTCTAGGGTAGCGGAGCATTTATTAATATCTAGATATACAGATTTAATTATGCTGCAATCACAATTTTACTGTCACTCTTCAAAATTGAGATAAAACACACTTTTCTCTTATTTTCAGTGATTGTGTGATATAGCTTGGAGCAACAGATAATGACAACACCGCAAGTGCCAAGGAGGCACTTACATGGTAAGGATGCTGTGCAATTAAATTACCTAACACCGCATGATAAACCCAAGCAGGGTAAAGTTAGCTTCCCAAATCAGAAAACAAATTTTCAAAACTAGACAAACTTGTAAATGTTCTCGTATTCTCAAGAAATAGCTAAAACTCATCATTTTGCTTTCTACATTAGGATAAAATTTTTACTCACTTATTCATTTATTTAGCACATAAATCCCAAAACCTATTATAAGCATTAAAACAATTTAACTCAGATAAAATTAATAGTCTACATATTATCCATTAATTCCTCAATGAAAAAAATGGTAGCAAAATCAACTAGAGAATAACAGCATTGCAAAATACTTGGGTGATATTTATTTTCAAAGGTTGACCGCTAATATCTGCATTATCCAAAAGGCAAATATCCAACACCTCAAGAACAAGCCTGAAAATGCCTGAAGGCAGGGGGTGTGGGAAATGATGGAGACTGGGAATATGTTTACTCTTATTCACTCTTAACAGCTTCCTAGAGGAACAATGCTTGGGAGGAGGTGTTTAAGTATATTCATATTTTCCTTTGAAATATTTTTAAAACATACATAATAAACATAAACATATTACATACTCCCACACCTTATTAAAGTTGACATCAAACACACATTTGGCACATTTTTGTATATGTAAAAAGCATATAATTTCTGTGTTATAGAATTGATACATACTTTAAATATATGTTCCTTAAAACCTTGGATATATAGATACTTGAAGCTTCCATCTTATAGAAAGGAATCTGAAAGAAGGTCAAGTTCCATCTTATAAAAAGAAATCTTAAAGAAGGTCAAGGTAGATGAATAGAACATGGGTCATGTAGCAGAAAACAGGTAGATTAAAACAGTAACCTTGCCTTAAGCTTGTCATCTGAAGGAAATAAGGTGCTCTCCCTTCATTTCTTCTTTGAGCATCATTAGAAGTAAAGACATGAGTAAGAAGCATACCTTTGTGCTATTAAGTGAAAGAACAACTGTGAAACGGGAGGTGGAAAAAGTAGATTTGGCAGAACGTAAGTGGAATCTCAACTGGACCACTTTTAAGAAAGAACGTATATGGAAACTGAAGATTCAGAAATTGTTTCCCTGAAAAACATCTGCATTTGTGTATCATCTTCACTATTAAGTTGCTGTATACTGTAACTGAGAAGCAAGTAGAGTCAGTGATGGGATTCAACAGCAAGAGGAACCAATTTATGAACAGCATTCAACTACAGCAATTGGCTATGAACCAAAGAGTTCTGCAGCAAGAACTGCTGATTGCCTGGGCTCTGACATCAGAACCACCTGGGTAGAAATCCTTGTCCAGTCTCTGCCATTAGCTAGCAGTGACATGGAAAAGTCATATAATCTGTCCAAGTCTGTCTCCTCACATTTTTGCATTCAATTGAAGTAGAATCTCCAGCAAACATTTGCTGATCTTAGCCCTTCTCCCTCTCAAATAACAAATGAACAGCTGCCTCTCTGCTACTTAAATTTCATATTATTATAATTAAAAGAGTTTTTTATACTTATCTTCTCTACTGGAGAATGAACAACTGGAAGGCTTATTGATACCTTCCTTCTGATTGCTTAAAACAACAGCTGGCACAACTAAATGCTAAGCCAGTGACCAATGTGTGTGGTCACTATACTTATCTCAGTGCTTTGCTACTGCTGCTGCTAAGTCACTTCAGTCGTGTCCGACTCTGTGCGACCCCATAGACGGCAGCCCACCAGGCTCCCCCGTCCCTGGGATTCTCCAGGCAAGAACACTGGAGTGGGTTGCTATTTCCTTCTCCAGTGCATGAAAGTGAAAGGTGAAAGTGAAGTTGCTCAGTCGTGTCCAACTCTTTGCGACCCCATGGACTGCAGCCTACCAGGCTCCTCTGTCCATGGGATTTTCCAGGCACGAGTACTGGAATGGGGTGCTTTAGCAGGGATTAAATGAGATACTCTGTGTAGACCATTGAGTTGAATTTGCCAGCAAGTACGCTCAGAGGTACAAGAAGCTGTCAAGGGAGTAACAGAGAGAAAGGAAAAAAAAAAAAAAGGAGAAAAACATTGCCTTGTAATAGACAATCAACCATGAGGATATTTTAAGGCATATACCAAGCATGCACTTTGTTAGTCAGAAGGTGCACAAACTGTATTCTTAGAAGGTAAGATAAAAAAGCCATGGGCTCTCCGTCTAGTGCAGGTGTGTGAATACAATCATCAAACTAGTGTTTGGTAGGGAGCATTCTGTGTACCAGAAAGTCTGTTAAAGACTCACTCAAGTCTAAATTACGAAGCTAGGAGAACACTGTGTCCATAAGACACCAAGGCTTTCTTTGGATATAATGAAAATAACTATAGATTTAAAATCTCTAAAATAAAGATCCAAGCAGATGTACTAAATGTGAAAAAATTAAACTTAGTATTGTCCTGAATGCAAAATGAGAATAGATCAGGTGAGGCAAGGAACAATGAAGAAAATCTTACAGACTATAGATTCGGACATTGTTATCCTGGAGAAGGAAATGGCAATCCACTCCAGTACTATTGCCTGGAAAATCCCATGGACAGAGGAGCCTGGTAGGCTACGGTCCACGGGGTTGCCAAGAGTCGGACACGACTGAGTGACTTCACTTTCTTCACTTTATCTAGGTATCAGAAGCTTAAGAAGTCTACTTAATGTAAGCTATAGAAAGTTTTATTTGGATAGCCTAGTGTGCTTATGTGTTTATGTGTGTTTTAAAATCACTTTGAATGTCTTTAAGCAGGGCTAGGATTCTGAAGTTCAACTCAGGGTTCATCATTCCTATTGTCTCCTATGTGCCTCCTTCATACTGCAAATGCATAAAAGATAAATGCAGTTGCAAAGAGACTTGAAGACAATGACAAATTTATGTATTTCCATGGAAGAGGATGGGCTGAAAAGAAAACAGATCTAGAGGAAAGTGGTCAGGAAAATAGTGTAAGGAATATGAGGAACAAGGTGAGATGCTACAAAGTCTAGATAAATAATATCTAGGCAAGCACCACAGTGTTCTTTATTTGGAGGACCTGTGCTTTTTTTCTGGCTAAGACTGACTTCCCAAAGGAGTCATAGTATGCTAGGCATGCATGGCTAACACATTTATCAAAGAATGCATTAATTCATTAGGGTATTTCTTCCACCATGTAGAATAGCTTAATGACAATAGCTAACAAGCCTATCTATCTTTTATACAAGGTTTAGCAGAGAAGCTGTCCTGGACTGTTTGCTCTATAAATTAAGCCAGGAATCCAGGTTCCCACGTTGTTCTACCTTCAGACAATTGTCCTTGTTTGCACAATAAAAGATGGCTCACCAGGACATCTCATGCTATGTTCATTTTCCAAGCTACTAGAGGAAGAAGGAGGAGAAGCATGTACACGCACCCTTTAAGGACATGACCTGGACACAGCCCACATTACTTTAGCTCACGTCCCATTGGAGAACGTAAGACACCTAGCCAAACCTAAATAAAAAGGAGACTGGCAGAACTGATGAAAGTCAACAAGTACACTGGTGAATAACACCAAGGATCTACAGAACATGCTTGAGAAATTTTTATTCCAAAAAAATTTCTTCCCGAGTAGTTTTACAGAGCAGATGAAATAGGTCTGCTCTACTGATGCTGAAAGTCCAAATCAGCAGGTGATGGTGATTAAGTGCTCAGGAACTTAAAACAAATACAGGCTGATTGTCCCCATATGTGCTTATGCTGCTGGCTGCCATAAAACAAAAGTCTTTCATGATTGGAAAATTGAATTATCCTAGGATTAGGAAGCAGATGTAGCAGTTGCACACCAATCTGGTGCCCAAACTGAGTTCTGGCCCTATCATCTCCTAACTTTATGACTTGATGAGCCAGTAACTTCCATAAATCTATTTTTGTTAATCTGTAGAATGTGGATGCTAACTACTGAGAAGGTCTAGAATAAAAATTTGATAAACTAACACATCTGAAAACAACTGGTTATTTTGAAGGTTTTCAGTAAACATTAGCCCACTCACAAGTCCTGTTGTCTTTAACTGCAACAGTATTTTCTAATCTATTTTTCTATCAACTTCTTACATGTTCTTGCAAACATTTTAAAACTTGAGAACCATTGGCTTCAAGATATAAATACGGAAAAGCTCATGAAAAGGTGTATTATCATACAAGCAATATGTACAAACCTAATTTAACTATTTGTTTTCCATGGCTTAATAATTTGTGAATAAAATGTTTATTTTCCTGGCTAGGCATGCATGTTGGAGTTGAGGCTTCCTCTTATCTCCCCTGCCCCCTTTCATGAGTCAACTCAATCTTTTGAATGAATTTTGCTCTATTTTGGAAGATTCCAAGAAATTCTTGATGAATATTTGGGAGAGCCCCAAGGTGCCCAACCTAGAAGCAGATCCAGCTAGAAAGCTGCCATTTAAAATCATCACCAATGTTCTAAGCAGTAGATGATGTACACATATTCTTTGTGAACCTGAGAACATATTCAATATAATTCTTACGATTCTCATTTAATGATGAATAATACAGAGATTAAGAGGTTAAGTAACTTGGTCACTATCTTAAAGCTGGCAAGACATAAAGCAAATCTCTGGTTATTACCCAGAAAAAGCAAAAAGAAATGAGGCCCTAAGCAAAGAACACCATCCCTAAGAAACAACAACTTTTTAGCTCAATCCAAAGCTGGATTCAATGTGGGAATTTGGGATTATTTATTGAAGAGTCTCTGTTCAAAGGCAAAACTCTTGAATTGAGAAATAATACAGCATTGGAGGTACATGCACCTTTTTGCAGGTGTTTTCAGAATGTAAACTAATTGAAAATAGCTTAGTAATGAATGGCCTCGATTCCCTTCCCATGGTGCTTTGGAGGGAGTCTTTGTCTATTTATGTTGGAGAATCTAGACTAAGACCCTCACTGCAGTCATTACACACTGGACCTCAAGGATGCCTGAAGACTTCTTCTCAAAATCCCACACTGAAAGCTGTGTTTTAATTCTTTCACTTCATGCCATACAAAGCAAACATGTAATCTTTGACTGCAGGCGCAGTATCTGTGCCCACAGAAATGTTGCTGATCATTACCAACACAGAAGCAAGACTCTGAAAGCATGAAGCCCACAAGAGAATGTTTTATAGATTCCCGAGCTGTCACTGGTGAATAGCCCAAGCAAATCTGACTCACAGGGGCACAGTGGGCATCCAGTCTGCAATTACTAGGGAAAATCTGTTCAGAAGTTTTCAGGTAAGAAAGCTAGATCACTAAATAGGAAGGTACTGCTGAATACCTAGAGCAAATGAGTCTGTGTATTGCCATTTATAAATGAATGCACCTAAAGTTTCATAGAATTCTAAAGGTTTCAATCAGCCATCTGCAATTGCCTCAATCAATTCCATATAAATAAAATACATTTGAGCCTATGGTTAAAGAATGTTGAATGAAGAGAATATTTTGCACATTAAACATTTCTTTAATGATAAATCTTTCTGGATAGAATTACGATAAAATGATGGCTTCTTTGATAACTTTTACATCATAAGGTCTATTAGTCTGCCAGGCAGAATTACAGGTGCTTTTCATGTGTTATCTCTTATTTCAATGGAATATTGCAACAACCTCCAAGTATAAGTAACAAAAAAGCGAAGAACATCAACTTTCTTGAGTTATATACCAATTACCCATAACGGAAGAAACGGTATCGGTTCGATTAACCAGTTGTTGGCCATGACCGGGTATTTGTACAAAGGAAACCTACAACAGATTTTCATTTTATAGCAAAGGTGAATAGGAAAATTATAGCACACATTTTCCAAATCAGTTTTTCTATATCTTTAAACTTCCTTGAAACACCATCATCTGGGTAACTACTAATGACTTACAGAAATCTTTCTCTTTTTAAGTGTAGTGGAAATATAAGAGAAATTTCTTCAGTTTCGTTTTCCATCTGAGGGAAGGCAATTATGACTCTTTTCTAAATAGCAGTGTAAAACTTGAGAGTGCTGCCTTCACTATAGTAATCCTTTGACTCCTTACCGAGCACAAAGGCAAGAGGCAGCGTGGCAGCAGAAAAGAGCAGAACATAGAGACACAGCACTCTTGTGTTATTTATTAGCTGTGTCATCTTGGACAAGGTTTTAATTTCTCTGAACTTCTATTTTCCACAACTGCACCATGAGGATATTACCACCTACCTCCTATGACTATGGTGTTGACTTATTAAGTAATATATATTACATACATATACACAGTCGGAAATTAATAATAACACATATGAGTTCCCCACTCCTCTTAAGGAAACAAAAATTTTGTTGTTCAGTCACTAAGTTGTGTCTGACTCTTTGAAACTCCATAGACTGCAGCATGCCAGGCCTCCCTGTCCTTCACTAGTTTGCTCAACTCCCTATCCACTGAGTCGATGATGCGATCTATCCATCTCGTCCTCTGTCTCCCCTTTTCCTTTTGCCTTCAATCCTTCCCAGATCAGGGTGTTTTCCTATGAGTTGGCTCTTTGTCAAACCAAAAATAATCATGACAAAATAATAAAAAAGCTGTTTTCAAAACCCAAACTTATGCACTGGGTTACATACCATCATAACTTATTTTATACACACACACATCCACACACACACATTTCTCATCACATTCTCCAGAAACCAATCCAATATATTAAGAATCATTTCATCTTACCACAACATGAAACAATTTCAGCACGAATGCTCCAACTTCATTTGGGATACTTCACATTCAAGGGCTCTACATCTTGAAACATTCTCCAGTGAATTCTCTAAATGAAATGAAACAAAAACACTTGGGAATATGGAAAAATAAAACTTAGCTCCTTCCAATAGTGTTCATCTCAAATTTCTCATGTCATTTTCCATCTGGCTGCTTTTGCTCCAATTCTGAAAAAGATCACATATATATTTCCAGACTGCAGATTCACAATCTCATCTGACGTATCTATCCCAGATGACAATATCGCTTGCATTTTTGGATAATGAAATTCATTCTGTTTGTTTCTGTAGGCCAACAGATATTCTTAAATAGATATTAGAAAATAATAATTGGGATATAAAACAACTTTCACATCAAACTGAGTATTTTTACTCAATCTGTTTCAAAATAAATGATCTAAATATCAGTAACAACACATAAATAAGAGAAAGTATGACAGCAATCAAGTTATAGGAACTGTCAGAGGAAAAAGATCACTTAAACATTATAGCTTTTCTCTTTTTAAGATGCTTGTGGATGTCCTTCTAAAAGATGAATGCATAAAATAAAATCATCATATGAAAATGAAACATATTTATTCATGCCCAAAATCACTTTTATTATTATGAAAAGTATAAAACTTTATATATATGTACACTGTTGTTGTTTATTCACTAATTCATATTTGACACTTCTGAGTCCTCATGAACTGTACCCCAACAGGTTACTCTGTCCACGGGATTTCCCAGGCAAGAATACTGGAGAGGGTTGCCATTTCCTTCTCCAGGGGAACTTCTTGACCCAGGGATCGAACTCAGGTCTCTTGCATCTAGAATATATATATTCTGGAATCTCTGGTGGCTCAGAGGAGCTACAGTCCATAGGGTCGCAGAGAGTCAGACATGACTGAAGCGACTTAGCATGCATGCATGCAGTGGTAAAGAATTCACCCGCAATGAAGGAGATGCTGGTTCAGTCCCTGGTTTAGGGAAGATCCCGTGGAGAAGAAAATGGCAATCCACTACAGTATTTTTTCTTGGGAAATCTCATGGACAGAGGAGCCTAGGGAGCTACAAGTCCATGGGGTCGCAAGACTCGGATACAAATCAGCAACTAAACCACTACTGCCATATATACTCTAGACTTGACATTTTGCAAATTGAAACCTCATTCATAAATTTATGAGGTATTACGCTATATCAGAAGAATTGGGTAATTTTAATGGTCCCTATTCTTATGTATTTTTCTCTTTCTCTCTTATTCTCTCTCTGTCTTTCTTTCTCTCTCACAGACACACACACACACACGCACACACATACTTTAGAAGTCAAATTTACTGTAAAAAAATTACAGTGTAATCACATAAAATACAATGAATTCACATTTATTCATCAGCTCAGGTCTATCCTTTTAATAGCTATGTTGGTTTCCTTACAATAGAGCCGTCTACAAAAAATTAAATAAAATCTTAGTTATGCAAATCACACTAATGAAAATACTGAAAACCTGATTGTATGAAACATCTCAAGCTTAAGGAGGCATGTCATAGTGATCAATTTTAAATTAGTCACTTTAGAACAAATTGTGTTGCTTCACTCTTCTGGTGGCTTCCCGAATTTCTATTTCTGCAAAGAACAGTAATTACAATTGTACTGGGTGGAACAAGTGAATCTCTTCTCCCAAAATCTAGATATGAAAATGAATCTACTGGGCCCATCCAATAATATTGACATCTCAAGTCCTCTTGACAGGTTCACTTCACAGACTGTGAAGGAAGCAGAAGGCTGCTCTAATTTCCCTCTCAATAGAGGCTAGATAAGCATGTTGTCAGTTTCTAAGCTATTGTCTCATAGCCCACAGACCAGCTTCTGTAATCCACATTGCGATTTCAGGGCTGGGTCTCTGCATATTACATTCCCAGTTGACTTCCTGAGGCACTGGAGAGAAATTGATGGGGGCAAGAGAAAGGGCAAGAGGGACTTATTACATCCTGTTCATTTGCTCTCAGTATTACCTTAGCAACCATTCTCTACCCTCTGAACAGAAAGCAGTTTCTGTCCACAGATTTGTCAAGGTCATCTAGAATTGGCTCCCTCTGTCCTCTCAGAGGTGTCAGCACTGAGCTATTGGCATCCCCTCTGAAAGGCCTTGAGTTTATGTGTCCTAAAGCCTATACATTGGGTTCCTCATACACCATCACTGGTTGCACAGCACCACCTCCAAGAAATATGGACCTCAGAGCCACAGGGTCCCTCTTCAAAGCTCCTAGTAACCTCAATTTTTCCTTTAATTCCCCAAACCCTAAAGAAAGAGCTTCTTTCTATAGACACTGTCTCTATATAGCTCTTTCTATTTCAGTTCCCCAGCAGGTATTTAACTTCTCTTTTATTTTACATTTTCTGTGTTAAAACAATAGGAGTGGTTTCTATCTTCCCAGACAGACTCTGTAATAGAATATAAACTTTATTTTTAAGCTTCCCTGGTGGCTCAGATGGCAAAGAATCTGCCTGAAATGGTTCAATACCTGGGTGGGGAAGATTCCCTGGAGAAGGGAATGGCTATCCACTCATCTTCTTGCCTGGAGAATTCCATGGACAGAGGATCCTGGTGGGCTACAGTCCATGGGGTCGTGAAGAGTCAGACACAACTGAGTGACTTTCACTTTTAATTTTAGGTTGGAGGATGAAAGAATCTAACATCCCTTGAGATGTTTTCATTTATTTTATTATTTAATCTCCAAAAATCTCTATGAAACTGGTATGGTTAGCATAATATTTAGGTTAATAAAGGGTGATAATGTTTATTGAGTTCTTATAGTGTGTTATTATCTTTCCATATTTTATTCTATTTGATATTCATAAACTTTCTGAAAAGGGAGCATATTAGATCCACTTTATGGATGGAGAACTGAACTTGAGGTTAAATTATATGACACATTTTTGACAAGTAGGTAGCCCTAGAATTGTAATATATGTGGATGTGCACCCGTGTGTAGAGTATGGAAGGTTTCCCTTCCCTTCTGCCGTGACCTGGAAGCCACACTGATTGCTGATGGAAGTAATCAGAGATGCCCTGCACTGAATGAGGACAGATCTTTGCATCTACAGTATGGAGGAGAGGGGCTTGATCCTAAAAATACATCGTCAGTGCTTTTGCTTTGCCACTTACACACTCAAGTGGGTATGGCCTGGAGAAAACTAGCGTATATAAAAAGAAAGAGACTTCAATATATAATTTTCCCCCTAACCATAACAATGCATGGCTTCCTGTGTCTGAGATGAGAAAGCATTAATTCTTCCTAAGCTGAGCCACCACTGATCTTCTCTACCATACTCTCACGTCCAGATTACTAAAAAACACAAGAAAGATCCACTTGGCCTTTAAATACAAAATCAAAAAGAACTCTTTCCTAAGTCTTTACACTATTATTGAGAAATAGTAGGAGAGATGCAGTGCTATATTCATGATAAGTGGTTATATATAATTATATATTATAATTATATATAATTCAAGCAGTGGTTAAAAGATGAAATGACTCCATGTCACTATTAGTGTTCACAATGCATGAGATGATCAAGGCGGGGGACAGGGGGTGGTGGTGGTGACTATTTTGAGGTCTCAATCAGTCCATAACAAGACCATGGTACTTCTGAGCTGCTGTTCTCCATTATGGAAACAAAAGGTGTCTTGGCATCTGGTACCTTCAGGGACACCTTGGGCTGTATGAGACTGTATGTAACTCTGGGTGAGATGGAAGAAAATGCACTGGGAACATGTAATGTCTATCAGTGTCAGCTGTTCTGACGTCAAACAATAAAGTGAGATTTCTAAAAAGTGTGTTCCTGCCTATTCTGGTGAGTTTTTAATACTTTCTAACTGGGATCTGATTTTCCTTTTACTAAAATTATAGGCTTTTGTCTTGACATTCACACTGTTTCTTTATCTGTGAAGTCATGGGGTGAAAAGAAAGTGTCAGTTGCTCAGTTGTATCCAAATCTTTGGGACCCTATGGTCTGTAGCCTATCAGACTCTTCTCTCCATGGGATTCTCCTGGCAAGAATATTGGAGTGGATTGTCATTTCCTCCTCCAGGGGATCTTCCGACCCAGGGATCAAACCCGGGTCTCCTGCATCGCAGGCAGATTCTTTACTGTCTGAGCCACTAGGAGTCCTGGAACCACAGTGCTATTTCCCAAACTATTCTTCATAAGGCCTATGCACCAGAAGATTCTAAAACAACTCATATACTGAAATTTGGAAAACACTGTATAGTCTCTGAATCTTTGAGATTCAGAGTACCCTTATAATAGGAAACATTATGAGGATCCAACCATGAAAACTTTAAATAATGCACAACTCGTTTGAGCAGAGTCTTCTCTTCCTTTCACACTGCCATTTCTTGGGATGACTGCATTACTCTGAACACAGTGTGGGAAATGCTGAATTTGGTGCTCTCTGAAATCCCTTATGACATCGGGATTCTGTAATTCCAAGCAGAGGAGCTGTTTAATACCATAGAACCAAATGGGATTTTGTCCTAAAATAGCTCTAGCTGATTCTGTATTTCAGGTGTTTAGAGTAAGCAGATTCAGGAGCCAGTGGCTGAAGGCCATGGAGAATGGCCCATGATTCATATTCCAGATGCAGTAAGCATCCTATTAAAATACTGTGTGTGTGAAGCATTCCCTGGGAGGTACCCTTTACTTACCACCACTTGATTTCTAGGTCAACGAGCATAAGGGGAAATTTTCTTTTGCAAAGATCAAGGAACAAAAGGAGGATCACAGAAATGAGCTACCCACCTGCCAAGCAGTGCAATGCTAAATTGCAACATATATACATGGATCCAAGTGAAATCTGGCAGAATCAGAAAGCTTTACCTTGGAAGAAAACCAGAAAGAAAATTCTGTGCCTGAAGTAAACGTTAATGTTTTATCTTATGGCTATGTTCCTCCTTTAAGCTCAGCATTCCCTAGATTCTCCTAAAGTTTATGATTCTAGTTTGACTATTATCTGCCTTTTATAAGTGAGGCTTCCCAATTCAAGGCAGCAATAATTAAGTCCATGCTTATCCATCTTCCTATACCGTTAAGCTTTAGAGGATAAACTCTTTGAGTTTATACAAGTATGCTGCCACTGCTAAGTCGCTTCAGTCGTTTCCGACTCTGTGTGACCCCATAGATGGCAGCCCACCAGGCTCCCCCGTCCCTGGGATTCTCCAGGCAAGT
Organism: Budorcas taxicolor; assembly: GCF_023091745.1. NCBI lineage: Eukaryota > Metazoa > Chordata > Mammalia > Artiodactyla > Bovidae > Budorcas > Budorcas taxicolor. Next base: position 18,225,287 of record NC_068917.1, on the reverse strand, counting down.
ATACTCGAGTGGGTTCCATTTCTTCCTCCAATGCATCAAAGTGAAAAGTGAAAGTGAAGTCGCTCAGTCGTGTCCAACTCGTAGCGACCCCATGGACTGTAGCCCACCAGGCTCCTCCATCCATGGGGTTTTTCAGGCAAGAGTACTGGAGTGGGGTGCCATTGCCTTCTCCTTATACAAGTATAGCAGCTTCCATTTTCAGGGTACAAACTACTTTTTCACATTTTTTGTTGTTTTGATTGGTTGTATCACTTTATGTGAAAAGATCCCAAATCACACAACAGAGGTAAGTCTGGGAAAATAAGATTTACCTAAAGATTTTAACATTTAGGGAAGAACGCATTCATAAATCACTCTGCCCTAGAATTTCCACTTATCACTATAATCCAAATTTCACCAATTTGAATAGAAATAAAGAGGCTACTGATCATTTATTAAGTAACTGTTTTGTTCTAAGCAATGTGCTAAGTTCTTTACTTATAGCATCTTAATACCTATAATAAGCCTATGAGTCTGGTGTGACTATCATAGCCATTTTAATCACAGGAAAATCTCAAACTCAGAATATATAAGCTTTCTCAAAGACACACTCCTTTTAAGTGGCAGATCTTGTAATCAAATCTAGGCCTGCCTGATTCCAAAGTTTAAATTCTTAACGATGCTACTCCATTGCTACTTATTTGCGATACAATGTAATCAATGCATGCATGCTCAGCTGTTCAGTCATGTCCAGCTTTTTATGACCCCATGGACAGAGAAGCCTGGCAGGCTGCTGTAGGCTACTGTGGATCTTCCCAGAAAGAATACTGCAGTGGGCCGGCATTTCCTCCTCCAAGAAACATGGTAGTTAAAAAAATATATAAAAGACCAAACATTAAGGCCCATGTCACGCAATCTGTCTGTACCCTCTGTATTTAATATGGCTTGGGTCCTGGGAACTACAGTTGAGTCTAAACATTGTGATGGAATTGACCTTGGTGGTAGGAAAACCTTCAGATTTTGTTTAATGGTGACCCTGTAATAAAGAATCAAGCTGTCATTATGAACAAAGTATCTACCCAAAAATCTAGGCAAGAAGACAACACATGAGATCCAACAATGGAAGCAAAAACAACACGTAAGTTCAGGCAATGGGAGCACAGGAAGTACAATACAGCAAAGTGTGAAAGGACAGCAAGAGGAACCCAGAAAGATCTGAGGCACCGGAGAGAGAGGTGCAGATGCCTTAGAGAGTTCAGTTCAGTTCAGTCGCTCAATCGTGTCCGACTCTTTGCGACCCCATGAATTGCAGCACGCCAGGCCTCCCTGTCCATCACCATCTCCCGGAGTTCACTCAGACACGTTCATCGAGTCCGTGACGCCATCCAGCCATCTCATCCTTGGTCGTCCCCTTCTCCTCCTGCCCCCAATCCCTCCCAGCATCAATGAGTCAACTCTTCGCATGAGGTGGCCGAAGTACTGGAGTTTCAGCTTTAGCATCATTCCTTCCAAAGAAATCCCAGGGTTGATCTCCTTCAGAATGGACTGGTTGGATCTCTTTGCAGTCCAAGGGACTCTCAAGAGTCTTCTCCAACACCACAGTTCAAAAGCATCAATTCTTCAGCGCTCATCCTTCTTCACAGTCCAACTCTCAAATCCATTCATGACCACAGGAAAAACCATAGCCTTGACTAGAGGGACGTTAGTCGGCAAAGTAATGTCTCTGCTTTTGAATATGCTCTCTAGGTTGGTCATAACTTTTCTTCCAAGGAGTAAGCATCTATTAATTTCATGGCTGCAGTCACCATCTGCAGTGATTTTGGAGTACAAAAAAATAAAGTGTGACATTGTTTCCACTGTTTCCCCATCTATTTCCCATGAAGTGATGGGACCGGATGCCATGATCTTTGTTTTCTGAATGTTGAGCTTTAAGCCAACTTTTTCGCTTTCCTCTTTCACTTTCATCAAGAGGCTTTTTAGTTCCTCTTCACTTTCTGCCATATGGGTGGTGTCATCTGTATATCTGAATTTACTAATATTTCTCCAGCCAGTGGCGGCCGGGAGGAGATACCCCGCGTCAGAGGTCAGGGGTGGCCAGGAGAAGCCACCTCATGCCCGAGGCCAGGGGCAGTGACCCTGAGGAGCCACCCCGAGCCCGAGGCCAGGGCCCACAGCTGGAAGGAGCAACCGGAGAAGCGGTGGCTGTGCAGGCGCAAGAGGGCCTAGAGGAGCTATCCCACGTTGAAGGTCAGGAACGGCAGCAGTGAGGAGATGCCCCTCGTCTAAGGTAAGGAGCAATGGCTGTGCTTTGCTGGAGCAGCCATGAAGAGATACCCCACGCCCAAGGTATGAGAAACCCAAGTAAGATGGTAGGTGTTGCAAGAGGGCAGCAGAGTGCAGAAACACTGAAACCATACTCACAGAAAACTAGTCAATCTAATCACACTAGGACCACAGCCTTGTCTAACTCAATGAAATCAAGCCATGCCTGCGGGGCAACCCAAGACGGACAGGTCATGGTGGAGAGGTCTGATAGAATGTGGTCCACTGGAGAAGGGAATGGCAAGCCACTTCAGTATTCTTGCCTTGAGAACCCCATGAACGGTATGAAAAGGCAAAATGATTGGATACCAGAAGAGGAACTCCCCAGGTCATTAGGTGCCCAATATGCTACTGGAGATCAGTGGAGAAATAACTCCAGAAAGAATGAAGGGATGGAGCCAAAGCAAAAACAATACCCAGTTGTGGATGTGACTGGTGACAGAAGCAAGATCTGATGCTGTAAAGAGCAATATTGCATAGGAACCTGGAATGTCAGGTCCATGAATCAAGGCAAATTGGAAGCAGTCAAACAGGAGATGGCAAGGGTGAACGTCGACATTCTAGTAATCAGCAAACTAAAATGGACTGGAATGGGTGAATTTAACTCAGATGACCATTATATCTACTACTGCAGGCAGGAATCCCTTAGAAGAAATGGAGTAGCCGTCATGGTCAACAAAAGAGTCCGAAATGCAGTACTTGGATGCAATCTCAAAAACGACAGAATGATCTCTATTCGTCTCCAAGGCAAACCATTCAATATCACAGTTATCCAAGTCTATGCCCCAACCAGTAACGCTGAAGAAGCTGAAGTTGAACGGTTCTATGAAGACCTACAAGACCATTTAGAACTAACACCCAAAAAGATGTCCTTTTCATTATAGGAGACTGGAATGCAAAAGTAGGAAGTCAAGAAACACCTGGAGTAACAGGCAAATTTGGCCTTGGAATGCGGAATGATGCAAGGCAAAGACTAATAGAGTTTTGCCAAGAAAATGCACTGGTCATAGCAAATACCCTCTTAGAGAAGTCCCCTATATATGAATGAGTTCCATTGTGAGAGGGCATTCGTAAGTCCAAATTGTTAAGTCCCACAAAGTTAGCCTGGTACCTCACAATTGGCTATATAGTACTATAATGTAATAGGTTCATAATGCTTTTCACACAGATAATACATAAAAACAAACACAAAAAATACAGAAACAATTTTAATCTTATGGTATAGTATCTTGAAAACTACAGTAGTGCAATACAACAGCTGGTATCCAGGGGCTGGCATTGAGTGAACAGGCAAGAAGAGGAGTTACTGACCAGAGGAGGGAGTGGAGGTGGGAGACGGTAGAGCTGAAGGATCATTATCAATAGGAGATGGAGGGCAAGCTGCAATAACGCTCATGCCTGACACTGATGGAACACATGCTCACATCTCTGAAAGTTCAAAGCTTGAAGGTTTCTATGCAGGGGATTTCCTGTTAGAATGCACAGAGCCTCTCCTGTGTGAGGAGAATGTTCTTCAAAACACCAGGCAGATCTGACCAGATATACAGACCTTTCATCATGCTCACTCACTCAGTCATGTCTGTGACCCCACGGCCTGTAGCCCACCAGGCTCCTCGGTCTGTGGATTCTCCAGGAAGAATACTGGAGTGGGTTGCCATCCTCTCCTCCAGGGGATCTTGCCGGCCCAGGGATGGGACCTACGTCTCCTGCTTTTGCCAGGTGAATTCTTTTCCAGTGAGCCTCAAGAGACAAGGAACTAAATGTCCTCATTATTCATACTCATGTTCTCTCCATCCTCCCCCTTTCCCTCCTTTCTTCCTTGTCTCACACATACACTGAACAATGAATCCTGAGATTCTGTCTATTATTTAAGTTGCTATTTCCTATGCTTTCACATGCATGTATATACACACACATATGTGAACAATTAGTTTCCTAGTTTCTGCCAAATTTTGAAAAGCAAGAGAGTTCTTTGATTATTTATTTACAAAGGTCTACCACTTAACGGCAGTTTCCAAAACCTGAAAGAGTATATATGTCATCTAGAGTAGTGAAAGATAGAAGACATTTTGAATGTTAGAGCTCAGATTTTTAATATATACCAAACTCTAAAAGCTGCAAGTATGTGATGGCAATAACCAATGGGTAAATATAGTGTACATCTCAAAGATAATACTAGACATGCTCCTCCAAGGATATTTTCAATGCTAACTTTTATATTTGAAACAACTGAATTTTAAATCTTTAGTGCTGGTATTAAGATATTTGGCATAAATGAATTAGATTTTTCAAACTAATCAGACTCAAAAGTAAGGGATATATTCTTTGTAGAGGAAAAAAGTACATAGAAATTCTGCTTTATTGAATATATCCTTTATATATGCAGAAATTTGACTAAAATCATATTTACTTTTAATTATAAAAGACAGAAAAAAAGTAGAAGCAATTTAACTGTTCATCAGTAAGGGATTGGTTAAAATGAATCATAGCACATTCATTACTTAGAAAATTGTGCTATTAAAAATGTATACGTGTGTATAAAGTATAGAAGAAAGTACAGACATATTCCAAAATGTTAACTGTAGTCATTTGTAGATATATGCAAAACAGTAATTGTCATTTAAAAAATACTTAGTACGGTCTTGTTTTTGGTAATAGGCATATATTACATTCATAATTGGAAAGCAATCATTTCCAAAAATATACATTTTTAAAAATTTATTTTTATGGACAGCGAGGCCTGGTGTGCTGCAATTCATGGGGTCACAAAGAGTCGGACATGACTGAGCGACTGAACTGAACTGAATAGCTTTACAATATTGTGTTGGCTTCTGCTATACAATAACATGAATCAGCCACAAGTATACGTATGTCTCCTCTCTCCTGAAGCTCACCATACCTCCCACCCCATCCCACCTCTCTAGGGAGTCACAGAGCACCAGGTTGAGCTCCCTGTGCCCATACAGCAGCTTCCCCCTGGCTATCCATTTTACACGTGGCAGTGTATATATGTCAACGCTACTGTCTCAAGTCGTCCCATCCTATCCTTCCCCCACCGTGTTCAAAGTCTGTTCTCTATGTCTGCATCTCTATTCAAGAAGACCACTTTTAAGTTCAGTATTCCAAAAGAATTTTTATGTAAAATAATGATGGCTGAATTATCAGAACATGCTATATTTCTAGAATATGTTGATGTAATAATTGAAACCCTAAGCCTTTCATTCATTCATTTATTCATTCACACAATACACCTTTATGTAATAGTTTTCATGTCAGTTACTAACCTTCAGGTATACAGCAATGGAAGAAGTCGCATGTTTGTCTTTAAGGGAAGCCATGAAATCAGAAAATGAACAAGACCGTACTCAAATCTGTTGTCTAGGAAGTGTTCAGATACTGCTAACATCACAAACCCAACTATATCCTGGCAAGTTAGGTATAACTGAGGTAGGCATAATGCTGTAGGTTCAATCTGGCAACCATACAACCCCTAGCAGGAGTCTGGTCTGTGGCAAGAATGGGCTGAGCACACAAGGCATGCAGGTCTATCTTCCCCTTCCTCATTTTCTCATCCTGGAAAACAGCCTATGGCTTTCTAGATCCCAACCACCAAATGAGGACTCCTCTGCCCCTGGCAGTGTCTGGCAATTTCTGCACTCGGGATAAATCTGGTTCAGGATTTCATGGCCAGGGAATCTTTGTCAAGCAATCCATAAAAGGCAGTCCATGATTATGGTACATGTTTATGAAGAAGGAGGAAATGAGTCAAAGGGATCCTCCATATCCTTTCCTTTGGGTACAGGAAAAGATAGGATATGGACTTAAATCCACAATTTATAATCTTAGAGTCTCCTCCAAACCCAGTAGAGCTGTTTATCATCTCATTGTACACATGGCCCAGAAAGAGAAAATGAGCCTTCTCTAATGAAAAGTCCGTACAGTGAAAATATAAACAACTGCATGGAGAGCTCTGTGCTGAATTTACACAGACTCCAGCCATTGCTCAAGGTGAAGAAATCAATGACAGCACAAAAACCTGTCGCTGAACCTCAAGAGATGCTTCATTTTCTGTGCTTTGCTTTACTGTAGAGTCTCATTCCTGATCAGGTTCTTTCCCCAGGGAGTGGTAATAGGCTAACAGCAAGGAACGTCTGTTTTGTTCTCTAAAGCAGCAGGATCAAAGGGTGCTCGGTGGAAAACTTAATGCTCCTTCTGAGTTCCTCCAACAGCTGCTATCTCTCTACCATTACTTCAAAGTCTCTTTCCCAAGCTCTTCAAAATATGTAACAAGCTTAAGGAGAGAACATCTGGTTCCAAGGATTAAAGAATGTATCACCTACTTAACAACACAATGTGCAGGGTGGAGGAGAGCTATCTGTATAGCAATTATTTCCTAAGAGGTCAGTTTCCTAAAAATATTAACTAATATTTACCAAGTACTAAATCCTATCTCGGGGCTTCCCTCATAGCTCAGTCGGTAAAGAATCTGCCTGCAATGCAGGAGACCCGGGTTCAATCCCTGGGTCAGGAAAATCCCCTGGAGAAAGAAATAGCAACTCACTCCAGTATTCTTGCCTGGAAAATCACATGGGCAGAGGAGCCTGGCCGGCTACAGTACGTGGGGTCGCAAGAGTTGGACACGACTGAGCGACTAAACCACCACCAGCACCAAGTCCTTCCTCATGTACGCACTGCACCTATTAAAACATTCAGTCCTCATGGCAGCCTCAGGAAGACGCCAGTAGTTTTATTCACAGTTTATTAAAGAGAAAACTGAGTTTTAGAGAAATTAAGACTAAATAATTTATCTAAGTTCATGCAGGCAGTAAATGTCCACGTTTCACTCTCTTACATTTTGGTCAAGAATTTATTTCTGAACTCAACATAGTAGAAACCAATTTGCCTTTACTTTGAAATGTTCTTAAATTATAAAAACCAAGAAAAATGAATGTCTACTCTATTAATTAACACAAATACCCATTCATGTCATTGAATTCCGGTTTTTCTTTCTCCTGTGCTTAACAGATAACTGCAATTATCACATGCATGCAAATTTCCAAATATTTTACTCTCAAAGTTTTCAAGCATAGAGAAAATTTAAGGAATTTTACAGTAAACCCCCATATACAAAGAACTACATTTTACATCAATATTTACTATATTTTGTTCATCATCTATCCAGCCATTATATACAATTCTGCATCCTTCTATTTATTCTCATTTTTTATTATAAGAATTTTAGTTGTTGTGCCACATCATTTTAATTATCTGCCAAGTCTTCTAAACAGCTCCTTATCTTACTGTACATCTTATCTTATATTGATCCTAAACATACTCTATTTACTTTCCTTAAAATGATTTACCCACCCATTTACGATATCACTCAAGCCTAATGCTGGAATTTTACTCATTTGAACTCCTGGCACTGCCCTAGGCACATAAAAATGAGTCTAAATGCCTATGGATTGATCATGGCATTGATTAGATGACAGGGATCCAGGGAGACTATATGGCAACCCACTCCAGTGTTCTTGCCTGGAGAATCCCAGGGACGGAGGAGCCTGGTGGGCTGCTGTCTATGGGGTCACACAGAGTCGGACACGACTGAAGCAACTTAGCAGCAGCAGCAGCAGCAGCAGATGGTATTATAACCTTTTCAATAATGAGTCAGGATGATAATAAATTCTACTAAGTATTCAGTTCAGTTCAGTTCAGTCACTCAGTCATGTCTGACTCTGTGACCCCATGAATCGCAGCACGCCAGGCCTCCCTGTCCATCACCAACTCCCAGAGTTCACTCGGACTCACGTCCATCGAGTCAGTGATGCCATCCAGCCATCTCATCCTCTGTCATCCCCTTCTTCTGCCCTCAATCCCTCCCAGCATCACTCAATACGCCAGCAAATTTGGAAAACTCAGCAGTGATCACAGGACTGGAAAAGGTCAGTTTTCATTCCAATCCCAAAGAAAGGCAATGCCAAAGAATGCTCAAACTACCGCACAATTGCAGTCATCTCACACGCTAGTAAAGTAATGCTCAAAATTCTCCAAGCCAGGCTTCAGCAATACGTGAACCATGAACTTCCAGATGTTCAAGCTGGTTTTAGAAAAGGCAGAGGAATCCAGAGATCAAATTGCCAACATCCGCTGGATCATCAAAAAAGCCAGAGAGTTCCAAAAAAACATCTATTTCTGCTTTATTGACTATGCCAAAGCCTTTGACTGTGTGGATCACAATAAGCCTAAGTATTAGGAAATCCTAATTATCCCATTTGATATAACAGGAAAAGATTTATTATTTATTTATTATAATATCCCTAATTAACACTACAGATCATTAAAACAAGACTATGTGGGCAAAGACCAGTATTCTCACCCTTTACCTGCTTCTATACCTATAGTTTGGAGAAAAACCAAGGAATCTGCAAATCCAAAGTAAAGTGGGTGCTATTCATCCCATGTTCTAACCTACACAGAAACGCTTTCTAGAGCACATGTATGTAACTGATGAATAAATGTGATCCAGACATATTTGAAGGCTTCCTAGGGACATTCACCTTATTATCTTCATTCAGTCAACAGATTTATTCAGTATCTACTCTGCTCATATACTCTGCCAGGTGCTGGAAACCAAAACATTTCATTTCAAACAAGTCATTTCAAAGAGCTCACACAGTGAAGGACAATTAGGTTGATATAACATTCAGTTTGGAAATTATATAGAAGTATACTGTGTCATTATTTGAAAGCAGAAAAGGGCACCTAACCCAGTGGCCAGTATCTGTGAAGAGCAGAGGAAATTCGCCAGGGAACGCTTCCTACGGTTGTGCATGAGCCCAATCTTAAAATCTAAGCAGGAGCTGGCTAAGGATAAAGGTTTTTGTTTAGCCTCTCACTCGTGTCTGACACTTGTGACCTCACCTTCTATAGCCTGCCAGGCTCCTTTGCCCATGGGATTTCCCAGGAAAGATTACTGGAGTGGATTGCCATGTCCTCCTCCAGGAGATTTTTCTGACTCAAGGATCGAATCCACGTCTCTGTAACTCCTGCATTGGCAGGTAGATTCTTTACTGCTGAGCCACCAGGGAAGCCCATAGGATAAAGGTATAGGTATATGATTTTCCCAGAGCAAGGATTTTAGCAAAAACATTGAAGCAAGATGCATCATGAGTCACACGAAGCTCCTAAGCAGTTCGGTTTTTCCAGCTAGTCTGAGATAAGAAAGATGTGAAGGACAGATACGCAGGGCAAGATGATTGAGAACCTGATGTATTCTATTAAGAAACTTGGACATTTTTCTCTAGAAATGAGAAACTGTGAGGAGGTTTAAGCAAGGAGTGACATGGTCAGATTCTTGCTTTAAATAGATCACTTCAGAGACAAGGAAACTCATTAGGAAAACCTGCCACAGATCAAAAGAGACATCTTGGGACTCAGACCCATGATAGCATCTATAGTGTTGGACTGGAGGAAACAGACTAGAGAAACTGGTGAGATTCATTTTGGAGTAAATCCTAGTTTTCTCTAATCCCTCGTTTAGAGAATAAGGTAAAAACTTGAATTTCGGGTAAATTGAGTAGAGTTGCTATGAACTATAAATAAGGAGTGGTTTGGGATAGGAACAGGAGGCAACTGGGAAGAAGAAGGTATTTTCAGTACAGTTTTGGGACTTCTATTTCTTGATAACACTGATGTCTCAACTGAGCTTTCCACTTAGAATCAATAGCATGTTCTGAATGTTTGTGTTTCCTTAAAATTCATGAGATAAAATCCAAAGCCTGAAAATGATGGCATTAGCAGGTGGTGCCTTTGGGAGGTGATTAGCTTATGAAAGTAGAACCTTCATGAATGGGATTCACGCCCTTATAAAACAGACCACACAGAGGTCCCTAGTCCCTTCCTTGAGGTAAGGTTCCAGCGAGAACATGGCCATCCAGGAGCAAATGAGCTCTCACCACACATCAAACCTGTTGGCACCATTATCGTGGACATTACAACCTTCAGAACAACGAGAAATACATTTCTATTTTTTGTAAGCCACTGAGTTTACAGCATTTTTTATGGTAGCCTGAACAGGCCAAGCTGATAGAGAATACAAATTTTTAAAATAAAGTATAAGACAGCAAAATCCTCTCTCTTTTGGAGATAAATTGTCATTTGGTGCATCAAAAACAGTTAAAGTACAGCTACTATGGAGAACAGTGTGGAGATTCCCTAAAAAGCTGGAAATAGAACTGCCTTATGACCCAGCAATCCCACTGCTGGGCACAGACACTGAGGAAACCAGAATTGAAAGAGACACGTGTACCGCAATGTTCACCGCAGCACTGTTTATAACAGCCAGGACATGGAAGCAACCTAGATGTCCATCGGCAGATGAATGGATAAGAAAGCTGCGGCGCATATACACAATGGAGTATTACTCAGCCATTAAAAAGAATGCATTTGAATCAGTTCTAATGAGGTGGGTGAAACTGGAGCCGATTATACAGAGTGAAGTAAGCCAGAAAGAAAACACCAATACAGTATACTAACACATACATGTGGAATTTAGAAAGATGGTAACAATAACCCTGAATGCGAGACAGCAAAAGAGACACAGATGTATAGAACAGTCTTTTGGACTCTGTGGGAAAGGGAGAGGGAGAGGGAGAGGGAGAGGGAGAGGGAGAGGGAGAGGGAGAGGGAGAGGGAGAGGGAGAGGGAGAGGGAGAGGGAGAGGGAGAGGGAGAGGGAGAGGGAGAGGGAGAGGGAGAGGGAGAGGGAGAGGGAGAGGGAGAGGGAGAGGGAGAGGGAGAGGGAGAGGGAGAGGGTGGGATGATTTGGGAGAATGGCATTGAAACATGTATAATATCATATATGAAACAAATCGCCAGTCCAGGTTCAATGTATGATACAGGATGCTTGGGGATGGCTGGTGCACTGGGATGACCCAGAGAGATGGTATGGGGAGGGAGGTGGGAAGGGGGTTCAGGATGGGGAACACGTGTACACCCATGGCAGATGCATGTTGATGTATGGCAAAACCAATTCAATATTGTAAAGTAATTAGTCTCCAATTAAAATAAATAAATTTATATTAAAAAATAAAATAAAATAAATGAATGAATAATGTTCAAAAACAGTTAAAGAGTAAAAATGTCATATTTGCCAACTAATAAGTAGATTTCAGATTATATTTAATTAAATCATTATTTAACATATGAATTCAAGAGTTAACTTAGTATTTCTCTGCCTCTAAGTGAAAAGTTAATGATAAAATATTTACATAAAAATGTAACTGAATATTTTTATTCCAACCAGTGTTCAAATCAGAATATCCAAATCAATCAATGAGAACATAAATCTATCTTGCCCTCTTCTTTTTCAAGGAAAAGCTAATATAGAGATTTTATTTCAAGAAAATATCAAAAGAAAAGCAAATCTCAAAATATACTGATGCTTAAGGAAATACTCATTCCAGCCTGCTGCATACTTAAATCACTGAACAATGAGCATTTGTGTTCAGAATTATGATTCTGTGTCACTGCAAGTTTTGTAATGAGATGATTTAATGACAACTACTACTACACCATTCTTCTGATGTAAAGAAAATTTACAAATGCACATTAAAAATATTTACTCAATGAGGGTCAAAACTGCAGCTTTCCTGCTTAACCTAGAGTTAATCAAATTAATGAGAACAACCCAACCACTATCTTTTTTAATCACTGGGGCTCCCTTGTTTGATCAGTGTTACCTAAAAACAACTTTAGTCTTTATGCAATGTCCTCACCCACTGGAATGATCACCCTCCCCTGATCAAATAAGAAGTAACAATGTATGAGAACAAAAACCTTGTAAGTAAGTATAAATGAAAATACCCATTTGGTGGAGCAAGTCTCAGCCATGACTATCTTCACAAGGGTTACATTCAGGAAATCTAAGTATGAATTTCTCTAGACACTATGTGTGAAACAAAACTTGAACCTTCCAAAGCCAGTCTGACTGACTCCCAGCTTTATCCCACTGTGTGTCTACAGGAGCTCAGCTCCACAGACATATTGATTTAGGTCATCTCTGCAGAGATGGAAACTCCCCTTTCAGCATCTTCTCCAGAGTCCAGCCAGAGAAGCTGATTAGTAAAGCTCTAAAGGCTTCTTGGAGAAGGAAATGGCAACCCACTCCAGTGTTCTTGCCTGGAGAATCCCAGGGATGGGGGAGCCTGGTGGGCTGCCATCTGTGGGGTCACACAGAGTCAGACACAACTGAAGCGACTTAGCAGCAGCAGCAGCAAAGGCTTCTTGACATAAAAGTTGAGAATGAGAGGTTATTTGCTCTCAAGATTCTCCTGACTGTCCTTATCCTGTAAAATCAAGAGGTCAAATAAAATGATTAGAGCATGGAAAGTAGTTTAATAAAAAAGTACAACTACAATGGAAGCTGAGAAGCAGTATAAGAATCAAGGTCTCCCATTGCCTTTCAAAGGCTATGAACAAATGGTCAGAGGGTCACATGATGATATCAAATAGTGCTGTTGATTCCTTAGAGGCAGACTCTTTTCCAAATGCTTCCACACATGCAATTAATATAATCTGCATATCAACTTTGTCGAGTAGGCAGAGTTTTTTTCCACATAAAGCAAGATAGGAGTCAAAATGAATGCCTGAATAAGTAGCCATCATGTGGTGCTGCTATCTTAATCCTCAAAATCCCTGTGTGAAGTGCACAGAATCATTCTTACGTTTTTATTTACATTTTTTTAAATTGGAGTGTAGTTTCATAATGTTGCATTGGTTTCTGCTGTACAGCCAAGTGAATCAGTTCTATGTATACATATATCCTCTCCCTTTCGGACATCCCTCCAACCTCCCCTTGCCCCCTCCAATCCCACTCTTCTAGATCATCACAGAGCACCGAGGTGAGCTCTCTGTGCTTTAGAGCAGCTTCCCACTAGCTATTTTACCCATGGCAGTGTATACGTGTCAGGGCGGCTCTCTCAACTGGATTATTTCTGTTTAATAACTAAACTGATGCGTGGAGATATCAAGTACGTAAGTAACAGAGGTAGCACGGAGTACGTGCAGGCGTGTATCTGTTTTGTGGTATACCACATCGTTTCCCAGGAGGGAGTTCAGCGTATCTTGGAAAGGTAAAGGAGACTTCTTAGGATGAACTGTTTTCTATCGTAAGAAGAATTCTTAAATAAGAATTTTTATTTACTTCTCAAAAGCAGAACTATATGAGAAGAAAAATACACTGCACTGTCCTTCCCTTTCTCTCGCTAGATGCCTCTCTAGGGGAATACTTTTAACTATCCCTGCTTACTGATTCATTCAACTGAGTCCTCCCCTGACCCTTGGGAACCCAGGAACTAACATATATTGGGAGTTGAGTACATGTCCAGGGCTTGTTATGAGCTTTGTTCTTCAAGATTTTACTCATTTTACAAAAGAAAACAATGAGGCTCAGGGAGAACTTCCATGCCCATAGAGCCCTTTTGCTGTGGGGCTGGACCTGGTCTCCAATGCCTACCACCTCACAGTGAAAATCTTCTATCACCTGAGCTCCCAGAGCCAGGGCCCGGTCTCACTTGCCGCATGCAATTCCACATGGAAAACACAGTGTCCTAATTTCACACTCCAAGTTGAGGCTTAGCCTTGTTCTTATACCTAACACGGTTCCCCCAAAATTATTTTTTACTGACTTAAGAAAATGGCATGACTTAGAGCCTAAAGAAATTAACTGAAGAAATACAGAAAGGAAAATCAGTGTTGGAGGACGGAAATGATTGCACCACTATGCCAAGAACCAGCTCCTGAGGGACTGAGTGAAATGGGAACACTGCAGTGGAAGGAATGAATTCTTGTTTCATTTGTAGATGTGAATGTGAGGACAATAAAACCAAAGGTGACCTGGGGCATTCCTCTACATTTCAGTCACCTTCTTCTTCAGAGAGAGAAGCCACGTAACCGCATGGCTGGTCATGTGATTACTATTGAATTCCTGACTCCTAGCCACCTACATCATCTAAGTATGCTTTATCACCTTCTATTCCCCTTGGCAGCAAGATTTACTATTAGTCAGAGTTGGCTGTGGAGACCTAAGAGAAAAAGCTTGTAACTCGAGTACACAGTCCTGACACAGAGGGTTAGGATTTATTTCTGACAGACATGAAGGGAACCCGTGTTTTTATACCACTCAAAATGTAACATGTGTGGATACAATGGTTCCTCTGTTTTAACTCTTTACCTCACGCAGAGAGACAAGGAAATAAAGGGAGGGCGCAGGGGAAAGAAAGGGAATTAAAAAAGACTTAGGCAACTTGTGCAACATTTTCCAATAAGTTTTAGTAATAAAGCTTTATCAAAATCCTAAAATTATTTGAAATATTCACTGCATTGCTTTCTGCAAATAATATAAATGTATTAGTGAGGTCTCATTCACCAAATAGAAAGCTGGATTAAACTCTCAAGTTTGTACTACTTTGACACCCCAAATAGCATTGTCAGTCATACTTTTACCTAAATATTGCAATGGACTGATAAGGTCAATAAGAATATTATAAGATCAGACCACTTTGCAACATTTAACAGACATGCCATAAATCACAGAACAGCTGTCAATATGCAATTAATAAAAACTTAATTGAATTAAATAAATCCTTTAGACTTGGAGAACACCGCCATGATGAACTTTTGCTCTAGAAGCTGACTATGAAGATATTCCTTTTCGAATACTGGAGGCAGTGGGTCGGTCGCCTCTCCTTTTGCTCTGTTACAAAGGCTGGTTCCTCTTTCATCCTGTTACAGTGAACTAGGAGATGGACAAGCACAGCTGGTCCCAAATGACTTTTCAAAGTCTAAATCTCAAGCAGGGCTTCCTCAACTGTTTCCCATTAAAGCAGAAATCACATTGCAAGAGGAAACGGAGAAACTGTAAGACCAGAAGTTTTTGGAAGGTTAAAGAATAATGTCACTCTCACTTTTCTATTTCCAAAGCCTATGACAGGTCCTAGCATGTAACAAACAAGTAAAACACAAACTTTGGATGAGTTGAACTTTCTTTAGTATAAATTCAGGGAGTGGATTAGATCTTTGGAATCCTTTTCAGGTATAAAACGTCATGTTTTTATGATTCCGTAGCTAGCGTCACTTTCAAAATAGAGAATATAAACAGTACCCTTAGTTTCTTGGTATCTGCATTAATTCTGACTTGTAAAACACAATTTTAGTAAAGCTGATGATACCTTGAAAAAAGGAGACACTGAAATCAGCCCTTTATTACTACCAAATCATAACACAGTGTAATTAAGGGGTATGCCTGCGGGTAATAACATTTTTTGGTAGACATGTTGTCCCGAGGGAACAAAGTGATTCTTGTCAGAAGTCAGAAATGGAACAGAATGTGGCAGCACGAGGATATAACACAAGCGTTCTTCCACTGAAACAAGAGTTAATTATGGATTTTATTCATGTGTGAAAAAAGATAAAAAATATCTTCCTTTGGAAGGATCACATATAAGTGGGGGAATATAAATAAATTATAATAAACGTATCAGGAAAGTGTTTGCAGAACAAGATCAACACTATGGAAAAAGTAAGAGAAGCAGATTGAGGCATATTGAAAGTCCTAAGGGAAGAGTCAGTTTTATAGAGAGTGGCTAACGTGTGCCTCACTGAAAAGGTAATATTTGAGCCAAGTCTTCAAAAGGAGGACAGATATTACACCTGAGGAAGGGTTCCAAGCAAAAGTCACAGCAAATGCAGAGATAGGCAGTGTGCCCAGTGCTGGCAACTGAGGAGGCAGCAGAGTCAGCACGAGGAAGAAAAGGGGATGAGAGGATGATAACTTCTGAAAGGTAGTAGAATCGTAGGTCTTTAGCTTTTGACCTGAGAGAAATGAAGAGCCATTACCTGGTTTGAGTTGACTGGTTTGAGATCTAACACAATTACTCTGGCTTTTCTTTTGAGAAAAGTATATAAAGAGGAGAAGTTAGATGCAGGGAGACCAGTCAGAGGCTGCTGTAATAATCCAGGGAGGACACAGGCTGGAAGCAGTAGGGATAATGAAAAACGGCTGTCTTTAGGATATATTTTCAAAGATGCGTTGGAAGGATTTGCTAATGAAGTGATGGAGGTAAGAAGGTGAAAGAAGATTCAAGAAGAATTCTGAGGATTTTGGTCTGGAACAACCATGGGTGGAGATGTCATTAAATGACATGAAGCAGACTGCATGTAAAGCAGAAATTGTTCTTTTCTTTTTCCTTCTTTTTTTGTCTGTATATGGATATGTTTAGAAGCTTGACAGCTCACGTTTGTATACAATGAGTTTGGGATGTCTACTGGGCATTTTAAGTAGGTAGTTGAAATATAGAAATATGGAAATCAAGGGATATTTTGAGCCAGAGATACATATTTATGAGTCATTAGCCTATCCTTAGGATTTCTTAAAATGGCATGTAATGTGCTCACTGAGGAAATCAGTGCAGGTATAAAGGAAACAGAAGAGAAAGAAAGGAAAGGGAAGGGGAGGGGAGGTAAGGAAAAAGAAAAGAAAGGGGAACAGAAGAAAATAGGTCTTAGCACTCAGCCTGAGGGCGAAACAGTGTTAGGAGGTCCAGAGAAAACAAAGAGTGAAAAAAGGGACAAAAAAGACCAGGTTGATGTGACTGGTCAGCTGGAGAGTTGGGAGTACTGGAAGCCAAGTGAAGAAAATGCTTCTAGATCAGGAAACCACTCCACTGGCCATTCTGAAACTTAATATTCATTTCAGAACTTTAGAGTATTCCAGGTGTTTCAAACCCACACACACTGCAGGATTTCACAGGAAGAACACTAGGGCATTGCTAATGGCAATATCTACCTCATGAAGCACTTTGCTCATAAAGCAAAATGAAAACATGTTAGTTTATTTAGACACGCAGATAGAGTAGAATTTTTCCAATCAAAGATGAAGTGCTTAGGTTCCATCATCTAAAATATAGTTTTCTCACAATGTACTAGAAATGCAATAGCAATCATATTTACATAATTTATCTGCTATATATAAATCTCTTATTTCAGAAACAATAATTATTTGCAGTCCCAGTTTTAGAAGGCAACAGCTTCTTGCCTCTAGAATTTTGTCAAATAGTTAAAAGAAATGCATTCAAAATCTTAGAAGAAGTCAGGGCAAAAATAACATATAATTTTTGGTCTACAAAGACACAATATAATATGGTCATAATAACACGAGCAACTGTAACAAACAGAATTGCACTCTATTGAGGATCTGTTATGTGTGTTATCTCATATTCAGCCATTCACCTGCAAAGTCCTGAGATATTATTATCCCTTTTTACAAGATGAGAAAACCTGGACTCAGATGGTGTATGATATTTCCATTGTCATGTGGTTAGTGAGTAATAGAGTCAGGATTGGATCTCTTTTCCAATGATCTAGAAGTCAGAATTTCTTGGACTGTATTCCTTGCTTTGCCGCAAATGACCTGGTAAACTCACTAAGTCATCTGGAATACCTAAGATTTAGGTTATTCAACTGTAAAACATATGGATGCTACCAACTTGAAGGATGACTGTGAGGGTGAATATGGGCAGTAAGACGCACAGAGCTAGGCTTCACTTCTGTGGAAGGATTGAAGAAAAGAGTCATATCAAAGTGGGAGATAAAAGGATGAGGATCAGTAAAGATAGCTCAAGGGTGCTGACTCCTCCACCACTGATGGGGTTTATAACAAAAGACAAGAAAGAGAATCCTAGGAGCAGTAGAGAGGAAAGAAAAACAAAAAACAAAAAAACAGCATGTAGCCTCAAGGCCAATGGAAAGATAACGCCTTCAATTAATATATATAATTTAATTTACATACTTTTCACTTAAAAAATTATTTCTAATCAGAGGATATTTGCTTTACAATATTTTTTGTTTCTGCCATATACCAGCATGAATCGGCCACATGTATACGTATGTTACCTCCGTCTTGAACCTCCCTCCCTCCACCTCCCATTCCATCCCACCCCTGCAGCTTGTCACAGAGCACCAGTTTAATTTTCTTTCTGTTTTCAGGCAGAAATTTACACGGACCTAAGATAATGATTTCCTAAAGGAAATCAGTCCTGAATATTCACTGGGAAGAATGATGTTGAAGCTGAAACTCCAATACTTTGGCCCCCTCATGCAAAGAACTGACTCACTGGAAAAGCCCCTGATGCTGGGAAAGACTGAAGGCGGGAGGAGAAGGGGACGACAGAGGATGAGATGGTTGGATGGCATCACTGACTCAATGGACATGAGTTTGGGTAAACTCTGGGAGTTGGTGATGGACAGGGAAGGCTGGTGTGCTACAGTCCATGGGGTCACAAAGAGTCGGACACGAGCGACTGAACAGAAGATAATGATTATGACAATTAATGCAAAATGAATGCTGGAGTAATAAGGAACTGCCAGTATGACTGTGGCATAACTTAAACTTTTACTTGTAGAAGAAAAGAACCACTGACCTTACCGATTCCCCTACGAGACCTGGCACTTGCCAGTGCCCAGTGCCACTTTCTCTGTGGCATCTGGTCATAAGATGGCACGCCCCTGACCTTCAAAAGTTGGTCTGATATTTGAGATTATCTGCAACACCCAATCCAATGGGGCTCACATATCACCAATGTTTTCATTATACAGAATTATGATGGGTCATTATATTCTATCATTCCTTCACTTCAATACTTTTTCATCGACTTCAGGACTTCAAAATTGGGCCTTTGCTTACACTGGCTCAAACTGTCACCCAAGGAATTTCACCATCCTATAGAATTTACCAGTTCATCATCTAAACCAGCAAGCTTCCTGGAAGTTTCAAAATATTCACCATGCATTTGTTAATAATCTATTGTCAGAGACAGGAATATGAAATTAGAGATGACTGAATGCCATTTTCCTGATCATATATAAATTATCTAAGTAACTAAGTCTTTTGGAGAAGGCAATGGCAACCCACTCCAGTACTCTTGCCTGGAAAATCCCATGGACGGAGGAGCCTTGGTGGGCTGCAGTCCATGGGGTCGTGAAGAGTCGGACACGACTGAGCAACTTCACTTTCACTTTTCACTTTCATGCATTGGAGAAGGAAGTGGCAACCCACTCGAATATACTTGCCTGGAGAATCCCAGAGACGGGGGAGCCTGGTGGGCTGCCGTCTATGGTGTCGCATAGAGCCGGACACGACTGAAGTGACTTAGCAGCAGCAGCAGCAACTAAGTATTTAGCACTCACCACATTAAATATGGGACTTTCTAGATGATTGCTGTTTACTGGGCTCAGTATGAGTTAACTTATTTTTTCAAGCGTCTTTCTTCCAGTTCCTGTTAGAACTGTCAAACAAGGAAATAAATTCCCTTGTTCTCCCAGCATCTACCTATAGTCCAAGATCTTCCTTAGACAAGTCCAAATGCATTTATCAGAGGATAAACAATAGGAATGACAGACTATTAAAGGTCAAGAGGGTGCTTTCTCAGTATTCCATAAGCAAGTGGCTACGTCTAATACCTTTGAGAGTACTTGTTATTTTTCTTCTTTAAATATAGCTACACATTGGAACCCTAGACAGCTGACCTCAGCTATACTTTTCATGCCTAATGTAAACATTATTCCCAAACCATATCAGAAGCAGTAAAGATTTAGATCCTTCAATTTCATACTGTGATCTGGAGAAAATTGAAACTAAAATCTACACTTTGGGAAATTCATGCCAATTGATACAGATAAGGAGACAAACCCACCACACAGAAATGTAAACACACTCAACGTTGCACAAGAACCGATTCTCATTTATCAAACAATGGGGATGGCAATTGTTTCTAGACACTTCTTAACAGATTAAAATTTAAAGTACATTTAGTGACAAAAAGGTATCACCATGTTGAATCTCTCTACTATGTTATCTAAAGTGAAACCATTTCAAAACATTCACAGCAGATCAGGTTTATGACTATCTATACTAAGTCACAGAAGCACTGAGCTCTAAAAAGGCAAAGAAGAAAGCTATTGGTATTTTCTAAGTTACAGTTCAAGGAAGGCTACATCATTTAAAACAAAATTTTTGAAAAGGTCTCTTCTCAAGCTGTTTTGAGGGAGAAAGAAATGAAATGGTCCATCAACTCTCATTAACAAACAATGTAAAAATAACTGTTGGATTCACTGGCAGATGGCTTGAATTAGTCAGCAAAAATGAGTTAGGGCTTAGTAGCAAATCATATTTTGTTAGGAAGATATAACCATAGTGATATGGTGTAATTTTACTTGGTGTTTATAAGTATAAAAAAAAAGATGGTAACATTGGAAACTTGACATAGGTCACTTTGCCCTCTTTTGCTGATCAGGCATATTTTAAAATTTATGTCAACAATTTGTTAGTTAAAATTACCAATCTTCCTAAAATAAGAGACAATGAACAGAAAATAATTTTACAAACATGCATAAATTCCTAGGATGACTAGGATGACTCACTCAGCAAGACTGTAGCTAGCAATAATGGAACCCATGAAGTGCCCAAGCTGATAAGGGGGTTTTGATTATACTGCAATGCAATTAGACTTTGGCTCCTGCACTGCATCAGCCTCTTTCTTAGTCCACACAGGCTAACGTTCTCATCTTTCAGGGGGAAAAGTGGATTTCAGAAGCTAATTCTTCATGATCACTGGGGACTTTTTCAGTTCTGTATGTGTGTGTGTACAAATCCATTATACTTAATTTATGCTTCTTGAAAGCACAGACTAAAAAACATAGACTTCCTTTAATTTTACAACAGTGCCCTGCAATTTATGCTACTGAATAACATGGACATCATTTATAGTGTTATGACACTGCTGCTGCTGCTAAGTCACTTCAGTCGTGTCTAACTCTGTGGGACCCCATAGAGGGCAGGCCATGAGGCTCCCTCGTCCCTGGGATTCTCCAGGCAAGAACACTGGTGTGGGTTGCCATTTTCTTCTCTAATGCATGAAAGTGAAAAGTGAAAGTGAAGTTGCTCAGTCATGTCCGACTCTTAGCGACCCCATGGACTGCGGCCCACCAGGCTCCTCCGTCCATGAGATTTTCCAGGCAAGAGTGCTGGAGTGGGTTGCCACTGCCTTCTCAGTTATGACACTATATTGTCCTAATGTATGATTCATGAACATTAATATATGGCTAAATCAAAGTTTAAGCCATTAACTACACTCCAAAATAGACTAAAATTTAAATAATTAAAAATAAACTAAATTAAATTTATACATTGGTATCTTTCTCTACTTATGTGAAGCAACTTCAAAAGATACTATTTTTCCCCCAATAGATGGACATTTGTGAATTCAGTCCCAGCCAGAATGCAACTGATCCAAACACACCTTAACTCTGAAGATTTTATATTCCAGGGAAAAATACTTTGCTTGTGACACATAGAGCTGAGGAGAAATCTGACACCAGGTTCATTGGAAACTGGGTTTCGGGCTTAGCAGTAGAAGGATGTGGTGGTCTTGAAAGTCAAGTTTCTGGATTCCAAGACTGGCAGGATCTCTGGAGAGCTGGAGGGGATTCAGTCATTTCTATGATCATCAGAGGAGAAGGTGATGGCACCCTACTCCTCTTTTTGCCTGGAAAATCCCATGGACGGAGGAGCCTGGTAGGCTGCAGTCCATGGGGTCGCTAGAGTTGGACACACTGAGCGACTTCACTTTCACTTTTCATTTTCATGCATAATGTTCTTGCCTGGAGAATCCCAGGGATGGGGGAGCCTGGTGGGCTGCGTCTATGGGGTCGCACAGAGTCGGACACGACTGAAGCGACCTGGCAGCAGCAGCAGCATGATCACCAGAATCACTGGAAGAATGGAGACACTGATTTTATTCAGCTCGGGATGGCAGAAAATGCAAATGCAATTCTGCTTTATGTCATACGGATGTGAAAACGTGTTATTTAGACTATGAAAACCAAATCTTTTCCATTTGCACTATATACAGAACAAGAAAAATATTCTTTAGGGAATTAAGAATAACATCAAAACTCTCTGAAGCCGATTCATTAAATATTGAGGATACTGCATTGTAATACAGGAATGGATTATTATGATGAATGTGAAATCAACTGTTTTGACAAGTCTACATTAATTTTCATCTTCCCAGGGTGGAGTGGGTCAAACTGTAACTGAAATTAGTAATTTGAGGCTATTATAAAACAGTCAACCAACAATATTCAAGCAACAAATTTTCCTAGAAATTTCTGTGCCATGATACGGTATACTGTTGTGGTTATTGAGGTCCTGCACCTTCTTTCAGTCAACAGTTGTGAGACCTTCATGGAAGAAACCCAGTTAGTCTTCAGTTTCCTATTTTTAGAAAATAGGAAAAACTCCTTGAAAACTGTTGACAGGAAAATGGGATTAAAGTAGAAAAAGGTATTTTGCATAATGTCTGACACACATTAAGTGCTCCATAAATGTTGAGAGTATTGCTTCCTTTTAAAGTTGGAGGCAATAAAATGATAATGTTGGGTACCACGGTAGAATTTATCACCACCAATTTTTCTTTCCCCAAAGTGTTTCTTCTTTGATCAATGCCAAGAATTTCAGCTGAATCTTAGAACACAAAGAACAAAAGCAAGATAAAAAATGAAACAAAATTATTCTTCCATTTTACACTAGGAAAAAAAAAAAAACCTTCCAGCATAGACATTTTGAAGAGAAAGTGTTGAATAAATTGGATACTGTCTAAAAGAAAAAAAGAGGTGATATTCTCATTTAGTTTATACAAGTATGCAATCATGAATTGATTAAGAGTTTTGAGATTCCAAGAATCATACAAACTGGTTTGATCAAAATGATTTATTTTTTACAAAGATATGGGAATGACTGGAATCCAAAGGCAGGAGTGAGGCTGGGCATTAAAAATTAGAAACTCCAGCACTATCAGCAATCTGTAATTTTTTTTCCTTCTGCTCTGTGTGTCTATTTCTTTGTTCTTAATCCATCTCACTTCCTTCTCATCTTAGGGTCGGTCTCTCTGTTTTTGGCTGTTTCTTTGACCAAAGTTGTTAAAATAATGCTGTCTATAGCTCTCTGGTTCTCAACTTGGAGGCAAATATCCCCAGGAAACATTATCCTTTATTTATTAATGTCAGTACCAAAAGTGCCAGGGAAGGACTATGATTGGGTGATAAGAAGCCCACCCACTGGATCTTTAGAGTACACCATGCTGTAACTTTTGAAGGAGTCACCTGAAAAGATGGAAAGGTGAAAAGGGATCTTTTCCCAAAAGAAAGCTAATACTGGGTTAACAAGACAGAAGTGTACACTTCAGTATGCATCCATATCCAGATAAATCACATATGTACAGGGGTATATGTAAGCATTGGTATATACATTATATCATGATTCAATAAATATATATGATAGCTGGATAGACTCTTGGAATATCCCCAATAGATTTGCATTTTAATACTAGTGGGCTAGTTGAGCAAAATATATACTGATTCTGGTACACAGATGGAACTATCCTACTAGTATAAAAAAAGTATACATTTGTTTCTAACACATAATGTTAAAAATGCAGAAAATCTGCCAATTACAACACTGCACATGGTAGTTATCTTTGTTACATTACGGATTTGTCCATGGCCACAAATATATTTTGGACAAAGTAAATGCAATATTCTCATTCTAACGAAGAGAAAAAATTCCTTCATGATACAGAGAGACAAATCTGATTATATATGAAGACAGTGTACATATATAAAGCCAGCTGCTTAATGTCAGGTCAGTGAAAAAACAACATAATTTTGGGATCCAAATAAGGTCAGAAAAAACACTTGTACTTTGAGGACCAGTCGTACTCACGTTTAAATGCTTTATGCTATACAACAAATACTATTCTGACATCTTCACATGGAAATATAATATTGATCATAACCCTTCCAAAGCCACAAGCTATTTCTTGATCTTTGCTCCTTCCAACCCAACTTGCTCTTACAACAGTGTCTCCAACTTAAAAAGGAAACTCTTTTATTTTCTTGTCTTACACAAAAAAACAGCGACCTGTTTTCTTAGACATTCTACATCCAATCCATCACCAAACTACATATATTTTCAAAACACATCCTGAATCTCAAAACTTCTCTCAATTTCCATCACAAAAACCTACATCCAAGTATCATCATCTCTACCTGGAATATTGCAAGAACTTTTTAACTGATCTCTTTGCTTTCATCTATATATCTCTATAACCTGTTTTCAACAGAAGCCAGTCTTTTTATTTTTTTTTAATTTAAATCAGATGATGTCTGGCTTTTGCTCAAAAGCAGCCAATGCTTCTCTTGTCATTCATACCCAAATCTCTATGACAGCCTACAAAGCCATATAGAATCGATTCCATCTCCCAATTCCACCTCCCTTGACCTCTCTGGAGGTGATTATGTCAATCTCCTACTGTTCTTCCCTTGAATTACTCCATTCCAACCACACTAGTTACTTGACTGTTTTCTTTTTGTATTTATTTTTAATTGACAAGTAATTGCTTTACACTGCTGTGTTCGTTTCTGCCACTGCTGTTCTCAAAAACACTAGGCACACGTGCACCAGAGGACCTTCGTATTTGCTAACCTTTACCCGGCATGCTCGGATCTCTATGTGGCACAGCCCCTCCTTTCTCTCATTTGTTGCTCAAAGGCTACCCCCTCAGCAAACTCTTCCAAGTTCATCCCATTTAAAACTCTAGACCTCCAGCTCCTTATTCCTATTCTCTGATTTATTTTTCTATATTGTATTTATTCCCATCTAACTCACTATATGTTTTATGCATTTATCTGGTTATTATCAGTATCCCTCTCCCCAGTAGAATGCAAACTCCATGAGAATGAATATTTTGACAATTTTGGCAACTGTTGTATCATTAGTACCTAGGGCTGACCTGACACAAAGTGAAGGCTCAATAAATATGTTTGCATGAATAAACTGATTATTCAGAAAGGAGGGGTAAAGCTGAAAAATATGTAATTTGACAAGACACAGTGTGTTGGCATGGACACTATTAATAGTACATGGGCACTGTCTATAAACCATATTTCTCTTATTGCCATGATCAGTACATTGCTTCTCATCAAGTGAATGGCCAAACTAGAATAACTATTATTCTGGGATAAAATGACCAGCTTCACAATTAATTGCTTTTACATGCATAGCTCAATTCACCTTCCAAAGAATCCTAAGAGCAATATAGGGCCATCTCTGTGGAGTAGGGAATGACAACCCATTTCAGTATTCTTGTCTGGAGAATTCCATGGACAGAGGTGCCTGGTGGGCTACAGTCCATAGGGTAAGAGTCAGACATAACTGAGCTACTAATGCTTGCTGGCAGAAAAGTGGTGTTTTCAAGAACCTCACTGTATTTATTGAGATCCTAACATGTGCTGAAAACAGAGCTTGAGGAACAGATACACAGAAGGACACAGTGAGTTTCATGGCTACAAAGAGTCTGAGTGTCTGAGGATGGCATGTCCTAGGAAATGTAGCATGGTATAATGTAGACAGCAGTGGAATGAAATTAGAAAATATCACCAGATATGACTTTCTGTTGCTCCAGGTCACACTTCCATTCAATATTGAGAGAAGCAAAAGTGGGTATGGAAGTACAGAAAAGATACAGTTAGTTTTAATTCAGTATTTTTGATTATGGGCTTTCCTGGTGACTCAGTGGTGAAGAATCTGCCTGCCAATGCAGGAGATATGGGTTTGAGCCCCGGGTTGGGAAGATACCCTGGAGAAAGAAATGGCAACCCACTCCAGTATTCTTGCTTGGGAAATTCCATGGACAGAGGAGCCTGGTGGGCTACAGTCCATGGGGTCGCCAAAGAGCCAGACATGAATTAGCTACTAAACAACAGTAACAGTTGGGAATATAGGTGTTAACAGTGTTTCTTAAAATATGGTGCTGTGCATTATTATCTAAATGAGAAATGTCATAAACACATTGAAAAGTGAAAATTCCTGGGTATCACCCCATAACTACAGAATCAGTGTGTATGAGTTAGGGAAGGACTTAAAAATATACATATTAATAAAGCCCTCCAGGTGATTCACATCCATTTTAAGCTTTAACAACTGTAGAGCTAAGGGAAAATGTGATGCTTAAACTAAAACAAACCATCCTTTAAATCACTTAGTAATAACTGAAAAATTCCTTTGGGGGAAGGAAGTGAAAGAAGAGTCTCAGGAAGAGAGCTTGGACATTTCTACTCTTGGTAAAAGCTTTGTATTACATGTACTTCAACAACTTTTACAATGCAGGTCAAGACCAGAAGTTGACGATTAAATTTGGCATTTTAAGTGCTAAAGAGAATTGCCTTGTTTATGAAAATCAGCTAAGAATCTAAGTTGTTTAGTCCATGCCCCAAGGTAAAAGCCTTAGTCAATTTTGTAAGAGCTATATTTTCACAAAAAAGGCATAAAATTTATTTCTGTGGTAGTATGTAATGCTAGAACAAAACAGATTTTAGTTACTACACCTTAGAGATTATTTGTAAAGCCTTCACAATAAATATTATATCTTATTCCAAAATATAGGGTAATTTTAAAGGATTGCTTATAGCTGCCACTTTACAAAATGTCACAAAGGAATGGTGCAGGGGGAGGCTTGTTTTTCCTAATAGAATCTTGAGCATTTTAATATCTAGGAATAAAATAATTCTGAAAGTGGAAAACTTTAATATATAGAAACCATTAATAATATACCACTCATATATACAATTAATACTGTTAAAAAACCTGTGAAGTAAATTACAATTAAGCTAAAATGTGTCTCCATTTGATCTGTTCATATATGAGTCTTCTGCTTGCTGCTGCTGCTGCTAAGTTACTTCAGTTGTGTCTGACTCTGTGAGACCCCATAGACGGCAGCCTACCAGGCTCCCCCGTCCCTGGGATTCTCCAGGCAAGGATACTGGAGTGGGTTGCCATTTCCTTCTCCACTTCTGCTTGCTAGGGACTGACAATTCATCTGGTTGCTTTTTCCTAACTATGCTGACTTATTTTATAACTGGAGGTACGCAAAAGAAAAAAATCACTTGAATTTAATAATTGAACTTTAAACACTGCTGATTTCCAGGTTATAACTAGGGGCTGACAAAGTACAACCTGTATGCCAAGTTTGGGCCACAGTCTGTTTTTTATTGCTGGCAACCTCAAAATGGTTTTTATGTTCATAAAGAATTACAAAGAAAAACAAAGAATATGCAACAGAGATCTTAGATGTCACCCAAACCCTAAAATATCTACCATGTGGCTGGCCATTTGCAATAAATGTTTAGTGGCCCCTTTATTAAATGAAAATCCTAAAAAAAATCTAGTGATTAAGTAAATTTCTCTGCTTTCCATGAACAAGTCTGAGAAGGGCTCATTTTGGAATTCAGAAGACTGAATCAACAGGCTAAAATGAACACAAAGTAAGGCAGTAAATCAGAAAGAATACACGATATAGTAATAAAAAAGGAAGAGCCTAAATCAGTATAGTGGAAATTTGTGGGACCATTTAGTGACAAATATAGGCCATTATCTCTACCAGGTTTCAATGAGTTGGAAGTACTAGTATATTACTAAGACTATAATAATTGATATTAATGATGATAATATATAGTAAAAAAAAAAAACCTGTGACTACAAAATTAGGAGTATGGCTTATAAAGAATATGTTTAAGTCTGTAATGAATTCTATTATAACAGTAGGAAATACATCTGTATAATACCCACTCTTACACTTGGTTTGTAGAGTTCAGTCATGTTTGCTGAGCAAATGAAATAAGAGAGCTTCACCTTTTCAGTCTAGCAAAGAAACTGGTATTCAAAGGGCAACTTCCATAATGTGGCATCCACTCCCTGATAATACTGATATTTAAGACAGCACTGTACATGAATATATACATCTTGCTCCTCAGTCCAGCATCTTTTGTCTTTCTTGGGAGTGTTTATAACGTCAGTCTTCCAAAGCCTTCCAGTTTTCTCCAATAGGCTTTTTCACTTCTGTCTTTGTATAACTTTTGAGAAAATAAAAAGCAAACAAAACATATATACACATGCACAGTATTGTCCCTTCTTCTGTATTTCCTCATTATATCTACCCCCCCCCCCCACCAAATTTCTCAGTTATGTCTACAGTAACCTTATATTGCCTAATGTCAGAATGTTTTAACAGATGATAGAAAATCCTCTCTCAAACGCCTGCCTCAGCCACCGGGAAGAATCTGTGCTAGTTGGGTAACAGTAAGGGATTTCTGAAGTTTCCTTAAAGGCCTAGGATACCTAAGAAATATGAGCATGGGAGACTTATTGTGGCATCAAATTCTGCTCAAAAAGATACAAGCTATACAATGAATTAAAATGAAAACTGGCTCCTCCCACATTTAAAAATATATTTCACTGTTTAATCCTATCACTTTTTTCTTACCACTCTCTTTTGTAATACTTGAAAACCTTTCAGTCACAATACAAAATAACAATTATTAGAATCAGAAGGCACAGGGATTTAACTGGATCACACAGAACTTGAAAGGTCATAAATTACTATTTTACCATTTGGATGCTTTCCAATATATGGGAAATGACACTATTTTTCAATCAGTAAAATAGGTAAAATAATTACCTAAAATTTCAAAAGGAGTTAAGTAATCAAAATGAAAGAGTTTCCTCATACAAGGTTGTCTTGTGCAATTTTTAAAAAGTATATTTACCATATTTACATAATGCATTCAAACATAAATGGCATTTAAATAACACTACAATGGGTATTATAGATTATCTACCACCAACACTTTTGAAAGACGCTAAAAAAATGTGTTAAATAACTTTCCTTACTATCCAATGTGTTTACAATCTTAATTACTAGCAACAAATAAAAGAAAAATGAAATGAATGTTTCAATAACTTCCAATTATCATGTCAATGTATGGCAAAACCAATACAGTATTGTAAAGTAAAAAAAAGCAAAAATAAAAATTTAAATAAAAAAATAACTTCCAATTAAATGAATAGGTTTCAGCTGTGTCCGTCTTAGCAATGAATCAAGAGAAAAGAGTGTGTGTAAAATACTCTAAATAAAACTGTATGTATTCATTATTTGCATTAACTACAGAAATGCTCTGGGAGTGATTGAACATGACAAATTATACTTCTATTATCAGATGACATAGTAAAAAAAAAAAGCTAGACTGGTGACTAGAGCCTTAATCTCCTAGGATCTTCTAATTAGGAATATGATTTTAGGAGCTACTTCAACTTTAGAGCCTGTGGTACAGATTCACCCACTGTTGTGTGTGAATTCCTATTATGTAGGCCGTATGTTTAGGTTCTAGCATTTTGTATCAATACATAGTTATATGGGACTATAAAATGATCATCAAAATAGACAGCCTCTTCTTCCTAAACACACACTAGATTATATTTCCTATTCATGTAGCAATTATGGGTGACCATTAGACTGAGCTTTAGACAGTGGAATGTGAGTGAATATGATCTGTGCCCGTAAAATTCACCACTTTCTCCCTAGCCGGCAAGGAGATGAGCATGGCAATCTGGAAAGACAGGAGCTGAAGAGTGTGTGAAACCATTCACCCACCCAAGATCACAACCTGATCTTACTCGCTGAAACTTCCAGTACTTTTGTTCTAACAGATAGCACTATCTTAACTGGTATCCTATTCTGCTCAGGCTGCCACAACTAAACTTCACAGACCTGGTAGTTCATAAACAGTAGAAATTCATCTCTCACAGTTCCAAAAGCTGGAAGCCCAAGACCAAAGTCCTAGCATGGGTGCATTTTGGTGAGGGTCCTCTTCTTGGTTCATAGAAAAAGGTTAGGGATCGTCTTGGAGGTTTTTTTTTTTTTTTTTTTTTTGATTGTGTGGGCTCTTCATTGCATCACACAGGCTTAGTTGCTCCATGGCATGTGGGATCAAACCCACATACCCCACATGGGAAGGCAGATTCTTAAACACTGGACCACCAGGGAAATCCCAGGAGCTTATTTTACAAAAGCACTAATCCTGTTCCTGGGGGCCCCACTCTCCCAATCACCTCTCAAAGGCCCACCTACTCATATTATCACCTTCAGGGGTTAGGGTTGCTGCATGAGGATTAGTGGGTGCACGGTGGCAGGGACACACATTTTTAGTCTAAAGCCACTAGTACAATTACACTTTGAAAGGCATCTTGTGCCACTGGAGACTAAGGATGCCATTCACTGTACCAGTTATGGAGAACATTGAGTGTTGTACCCGGATTTCAGAAATGCAAGGGAGAACAGCTGGTTCACTACAGACCAGGAATCATACCATTTTTCTGGCTGCCATATGGTAGAACCACAAGCTAGATAAATCACCGATGACACCGCACTGTCATTTGCAGGCTAGAGCTTCTTTAGGTAATAAAGATTCTGGGTCGGGGTCCGAGTAAGGCAGCCATCGTAGAAGTGGAACATCTACACTTTCTAAGTTAAACTATATGTAACACTAGCATTCGTCTCCTTTCTGCTGTCTCTGGACATTTGTTAGTGCATTAATTCTGACTTTCAACTTGATGCAGGTGTCCAAGGTGTATCAAGAAGGGATTTGTGGTCCCTCAGTTTTACTTTCATGTACATCCTACAATTCAATAAATCAATAGAATACAATGTAACATTCTAGGCATGGGAGGAAATTTATGGTACAACAAGGCAAGGAAATTGGTCAAAATGAAGAATTTTGTGGATAGAGACAGGGCAATTTTAAAATGTAAGTTTACTGAGCTATCCAGAGTTAAGGAGAATGTATGCGCTCTTTCGAAAGTTTTGCTCTACTAACATATATTCCCTCAATGTCATCAGGCAAGGACTACAACAGGTCTAATCTATCATCTAAAAGTACTTTAGATTATTGTTGCAAGCAATGAATTGAAATGACTGTTTGGAAGCAAAGAATTAAATTGGAATCAAAATGGGGAAAGAATGATGGGTGGTATGCTTATGATTGATACTGAAGCTGAAGCTCCAATACTCGGGCCACCTCATGTGAAGAGCCAACTCATTGGAAAAGACCCTGAGACTGGGAAAGATTGGAGGCAGAAGGAGAAGGGAACGACAGAGGATGAGATGGTTGGATGGAATCACTGACTCAATGGACATAAGTCTGAGTAAACTTCAGGAGATGGTGAAGGACAGGGAAGACTGGCGTGCTGTGGTCCTTAAGGCCACAAAGAGTTGAACACAACTTAGTGACTGAAAACAGAAATGCCCATGACAGGTGTTCAACAAATGTTACTTTGTATCCAATATTAACCAGGCACTATGCAAAATACTAGGAGGAGGTTATATGGTTCCTACTCTCATGGATGTTAACTGCTAGTAGGACATTAACAATGACAAAGAAAGAACTTACTAGATACTATGAAGAGATGTGCACCAAATGCCCTGGTAATATACGTGTGCTCAGTCACTCAGTCATGTCTGACTCTCTGCAGCCCCATGGAGCAAAGGCTCCTCTGTCCATGGGATTTTCCAGGCAAGAATGCTGAAGTGGGTTGCCATTCCCTTCTCCAGGGGATCTTCCCAACCCAGGGATCAAACCTGGGTCTCCCGCACTGTGGGCAGATTCTTTACCATCTGAGCTACTAGGGAAACTCCCTCCTGCATTGGAGGGCAGATTCTTTACCACTAGCACCACCTGGGAAGCCCTGTTAATATATAAGCATAATAATAAATGCAATTTATTCACCACTTATTTTGCATTATGCACTTATTCTTCACAAATCTTAACTCATTCTGCCTTTGCTAACAACCCTATGAAGCAGCTGTTATTACCATACTTTATAGGAGAATAAAATAAAGATCAGGAAAGGCCATAGAGCTTTCCTAAAACCACGAAGCTAGTGAGTAGCAGAGCTGAGATTAGAACATGAACCTCTTAATTGCAAAACCCATACTTAAGAAACAGGAATGGCAAACTAGTAGAGGCATCTCAGATATTATTTTGAAGACGCTGAAAAACTCAGCAGGAAAGAGTGTTGTGATATATTACTAATGCCTCTTACGGGTGTGGAGTAGAAGAATGAGAATACAAATACCATAATTGACATTCCATTTGAAACATGCTACCTCTCATGGCTGTACCAGGTAAACAAAATGTGAGGATGAGGAAGGAGAAACGTGAAATATATACAATGCTTAAAATAGGTGGAATTAGTAAAGTGAAGTAGAGATACAGCTTAAAGGCTGTGTTTTTTTTTTTTAATTTTCTTTTTCCTTTTTGAAGACCAAGAGTTTATTCTTGGTTAGTCTGTTAGTCACAGGGCTAACCACACACTTCACTGAGGTGGTTAAAATCACAGCGAAACTGCCAGATACAAATCTAATCTGTTGGTCTAATTTGAGTGCAAACTTTTCTTTCCTTATAGAACTCAAAGAAGAGAAATGAGACTATCCTTCTTGAAATGAAACAGTTCCTTTACAAAAAGAAAAACATCCAAAAAAAATATTTAAATGTATACTTCAGTTGAATCTGTTAGTTCCCTAGCTTACCACAAATAGAGTCAGTACATATGGGCTATGAGTGCTATTCAACATGGCTCTGCATCATGAGGGCAGGAAACCCTTCAGTGTAGTTATGGGACTCTAAGTTACAAACTGATATATCAGATCACCAGCTTTTTTAAAAAATAGGAATGACTAAGCTCCACTAATTCACAATCAAGTTACTATTTTATTGCTCTACTGCCCAGGTCATGGGACAATATATGAGAAGTTCTAAATTCAATGAACATGACACTTTTCTTTCACTACTATGATTTTAAAGATATCTATGAAAACTCTAAATTTCATTATTAAACAGTTTTAAATAAAATGAAACAGATACTCAAATCCTCCCAGAAGTCCAAAAGAGAGCAAGTTGTTACGGTATATGTAGGCTCACGTGGTTTTCAGTGGAGTTGTGTTTACATTGGCTAAATGAATTTCAGTGATCACATATTCCTGAAGGCACCATGGATGGGATTACACCTTTGGACGAAATTCTTAATTATGATATACTGACTGTGTTGTCAGTGTACACAAGCTTTTAACCATATTACTCAGGAAATAATATGAAGCCAGGAGTTCGCTGCCAGCACAATGATAACTCTATCTGATCAGAGGTGAACAGAGGACTGTTTCTATTTTTCTAGCTCAGTCAGATATGTAAGTGCCA
Source organism: Budorcas taxicolor (assembly GCF_023091745.1). Classification (NCBI taxonomy): domain Eukaryota; kingdom Metazoa; phylum Chordata; class Mammalia; order Artiodactyla; family Bovidae; genus Budorcas; species Budorcas taxicolor. The sequence continues at coordinate 18,191,787 of NC_068917.1, read as the reverse complement.
CTTCTCCAGAGGTGATGTGGGTGCTTAAATACTGTCAAAGGAGCTAATAGAGAAACATATCTTGGAAATTTCTCATCTGGCTCTGATTTTCTCAGACAATGAAAGAAACACAGATTTATCTCTGTATATCTGCTTATCTAGTAAAACCCAATATATTATGTTGGTGCAAAAGTAATTATGGTTTGCACTGTTGAACTTTGCCATTTGATACTGGAATACATTCTTAAGTAAATATGGATATGTTACATATCATCTTAATGCACATTTCTTGCTTCTTTTTTTTTTTTTTTTGCTAATAAATTTTTACTTGCTGTTTATTTTATATGTATCTTAGGCTATGGAATTGATGTTAGACCAAAAGCAAATTTGAATAATTTTCTTATCAGAGGGGTCATAAAGCAGTGGAGACAACTGACAACATCAACAATGCATTTGGCCAAGGAGTTGCTAACGAACGTGCAGTGCAGTGGTGGGTCAAGAAGTTTTGCCAAGGAGTCAAGAGCCTTGAAGATGAGGAGCCTAGTGGACAGCCATTGGAAGTTGACACTGTCAGTTGAGAGTACTCATCAAAGTTGATCCTCTTACAGCTACATGAGAAGTTGCCCAAAACAATGCCAACCATTCTCTGGTCATTTGGCATTTAAAGAAAATTGGAAAGGTGAAAAAGCTCAATAAGTGGATGCCTCATTAGCTGACTGAAAAAAATAAATCATCGTTTTGACGTGTCTTCTCCTCTTATTCTTTGCAACAATGATCCATTTCTCAATTGCATTGTGATGTGCAATGAAAAGTGGATTTCATACGACAGCAGGTGATGACTAGCTCAGTGGTTGGACCATGAGAAGGTGCCAAAGCACTTTCCAAAGCCAAACTTGCACCAAAAAAAGGGTCATGGCCAATATGTGGTAGCTTGCTGGCCTGTCTGATCCACTATAGTTTTCTGAGTCCTGGCGAAACCATTACATCTGATGCTTTGCAAATCGGTGAGATAAACCAAAAACTGCAACAATTGCAGCCAGCATTGGCCAACAGAATGGGCCCAGTTCTTCTCCATGACAATGCCCAACCACACATGACACAACCAATACTTCAAAAGTCGCACAAATTGCGCTACAAAGTTTTGCCTCCCTATGATATTTACCTGACCTCTCATCAACTGACTGCCACTTTTTATAAGCATCCTGACAACCTTTTGTGGGGAAAATGCTTCCACAACCAGCAGGACATAGAAAATGCTTTCTGAGAGTTTGTCAAATCCTGAAGTACAGATTTTAATGCTACAGAAATAAACTTATTTCTTGGCAAAAGTGTGTTGATTGTAACAATCCCCATTTTGATTGACAAAGATGTTGGAGCCCAGTCATAGTGATTTAAAATTCAGGGTCTGAAATTGTATTACCTTTGTACCAACCTAACAGAAGGAGTCCAATAACTATTTCTGAGTAACAAACTATTCATTCCATAATTATTTAAGAATTTGTATAGTAATTGTACAATATACAAAAAGAGCTTCCTACTTCTCCTATCGTTTTTGGGACTGGTAATCTGGTAATGAACCTATCCTCCTGGTTAAATTCTCCAAAATCTACTTCTACATACTTGATAGAATAAACTATTTATATAGGTGAATAAGTAAGAACGTGCATGCACTGGAAAACAAAGTAACTTTGTTGATAACATCCTGATATACATTATACATTTCTTGTTGTTCAGTTGTTCAGTCCTGTCCAACTCTTTGGGACCCCCATGGACTGCAGCACACCAGGCTTCCCTGTCATTCACCATCTCCCAAAGTTTGCTCAAACTCATGTTCATTGAGTCAGTGATGTCATCCAACCATCTCTGTTGTCCCCTTCTCTTCCTGCCTTCACTCTTTCCCAGCATCAGGGTCTTTTCTAATGAAACTGCTCTTCCCATCAGGTGGCCAAAATATTGGAGCTTCAGCTTCAGCATCAGCCTTTCCAATGAATATATTAGGGTTGATTTCCTTAAGGATTGACTGGTTTGATCTCCTTGCACTCCAAGCAACGCTCAGTAGTCTTCTCCAACACCACAGAGCAAAAGCATTAATTCTTCAGCACTCAGCTTTCAGTGCTTTGGGCTTCCCTGGTAGCTCAGCTGGTAAAGACTCTGCCTGCAATGCAGAAGACCTGGATTTGACTCCTGGGTTGGGAAGATCCCGTAGAGAATGGAAAGGCTAACCACTCCACTATTCTGGCCTGAAGAATTACAGTCCATGGGGCCGCCAACAGTTGGACACAACTGTGTGACTTTCACTTTCAGCCTTCTTTACGGTCCAATTCTCACATCCACGCATGACTGCTGGAAAAACCATAGCTTTGACTATACGGACCTTTGTCAGCAAAGTAATGTCTCTGGATTATACATAATTTCATTCAATCTTAGAAAAAACTATCTCAAAAAGAGAAGGGTTTTCAAAAGAAAATATTTTCACCAAACTTTGCAAACTTGAAGCTTTCCTCTTACTTCTCTGATGTTCTAATCATCTGATACATTCCTAAAGAAGTGTATGCATGTCTCTTTCTGGCTTCCATTCAGGCATCAGAGTCACATATACTGTGTATCTCACATCTCTCTCAGACTTCTTCCCCAAATTCCTTTATCTTATGTGCAACTTACTTTAACTAGGTGTTAAAACAATATGATTTTGCTAACATTCATTAATGTGAGCAAAATTATTTAATAATAAGGTAATTTTCCAAGGAGCATATGTTCTTTTTCAGGATAGTTGCTTACTCACCATGTATAGGTCTAATCAGAAAGCTTTAGGCATAATGACAAGTATTCTTGGATGCAGCCCTATGAACATGAGATACCTTCTCTTGCTATGACTTAATCCTAGTCCTAGTTTTCAAATGAGCCATGTGCTTATGTTTTCTATTAATTTGGTGGAAAATGCTTTTAAAAAGACAGTAGCTTAATATTAATTATAGATTCACTATGCACTGCATTAAAAATATCCAAAGTTTGTGGATATAGTTTTAATTTATCCTTTCTCAAGAATGGATTTTCTGGAGAGCATATACACACAGACACACACATCACACACTATGAATAATATGCATTTGTATACTATCTTTATGAAATGTGAGCACGCCAGTTATTCCCAGCAAATGAATTTAATTAGTTTACACAGTGTAGCCCTTCTCAAAACAAAATTACTTAGAGGAGATAAGAGCTTTAGAGCTCTAGTCATGGAATTACTGTGCATTCTTGCATTTTTAAAATACGTCTGTGAGGACTCACTCTGAAAGCACTACCTCCTCACTCCAAGAGGAAGCAGTTCAGGGATCTTCCACTCCTTACAAGTACATAGGGGTCTTGTGTTTCATAGCAATTTTAACAAACTAATCTGCATAGATACTCTGCTCCTCTTTCTTCTTCCTCTGTTACATTTTTCTTCAATCTTTTCTAATGCATAACTATCTCCTCTGTGCCTACTGTGCTGAGCCTGTGTTGAGCTGAAGGGATATTCAAAAGAAGGTACATGGCATGCTTCATGTCTCTGGAGCATGTATAGACCAGGACATTGAAAACTGTCCATTGCAGCTTGAACCATAATAGGTTATGAAAGAAATTAAATAACCACTGTTCAAAAGAAGTTTGAGTCACAGTATATATATACATACTAGGTTTCAGGGTGAAATATATTACTCTGTATCAAAGGACAAGAGTTTAAAAAGCACTTTAATTAAGGAAATGATCTAATTGCAGTCTTCATAGAGTAAATCTTACTTCAACAACAAACCCAAATAATACTCCTCTTTATGATCCAATATAGTGATTACAAGCTTTCCTTTCCTTTGGATAAACATGGTATAGTATAATTTCTGGATTTGAAATAGCTCAACTGGAATTCCGTTACCTCCACTAGCTTTGTTCATAGTGATGCTTCCTAAGGCCCACTTAACTTCATATTCAAGGATGTCTGGCCCTAGGTGAGTGATCACACCATCGTGATTATCTGGGTCATGATCTTTCTTGTATAGTAGTTCTGTGTATTCTTGCCACCTCTTCTTTCAAATCCTAAAAGATGATGCTGTGAAAGTGCTGCACTCAATATGCCAACAAATCTGGAAAACTCAGCAGTGGTCACAGGACTGGAAAAGGTCCATTTTCATTCCAATCCCAAAGAAAGGCAATGCCAAAGAATACTCAAACTACTGCACAATTGACCTCATCTCACATGCTAGTACGGAGAAGGCAATGGCTCTTGCCTGGAAAACCCCATGGGTGGAGGAGCCTGATAGGTTGTAGTCCATGGGGTCGCTAAGAGTTGGACACCACTGAGTGACTTCACTTTCACTCTTCACTTTCATGCACTGGAGAAGGACATGGAAACCCACTCCAGTGTTCTTGCCTGGAGAATACCAGGGATGGAGGACTCTGGTGGGCTGCCATCTATGGGGCTGCACAGAGTCAGACATGACTGAAGTGACTTAGCAGCAGCAGCAGCACATGCAAGTAAACTAATGCTCAAAATTCTCCAAGCCAGGGTTCAGCAAAACATGAACTGCAAACTTCCAGATGGTCAAGCTGGTTTTAAAAAAAGCAGAGGAAACAGAGATCCAATTACCAAGTCTGCAGGATCATCAAAAAAGCAAGAGAGTTCCAGAAAAACATCTATTTCTGCCATATTGACTATGCCAAAGCTTTTGAATATGTGGATCACAATAAACTGTGGAAAATTCTGAAAGAGATGGGAATACCAGACCACCTGACCTGCCTCGTGAGAAATCTGTACGCAGGTCAGGAAGCAACAGTTAGAACTGGACATGGAACAACAGACTGGTTCCAAATAGGAAAAGGAGTACATCAAGGCTGTATATTGTCACCCTGCTTATTTAACTTATATGCAAAGTACATCATGAGAAATGCTGGGATAGATGAAGCACAAGCTGGAATCAAGATTGCTGGGAGAAATATCATAACCTCAGATATGCAGATGACACCACCCTTATGGCAGAAAGCGAAGAGGACTAAAAAGCCTCTTGTTTAAAGTGAAAGAGGAGAGTGAAAAAGTCGGCTTAAAGCTCAACATTCAGTAAACGAAGATCGTGGCATCTGGTCCCATCACTTCACAGAAAATAGATGGGGAAACAGTGGAAACAGTGTTAGACTTTATTTTTGGGGGCTCCAAAATCACTGCAGATGGTGATTGCAGCCATGAAATTAAAAGACGCTTACTCCTTGAAAGGAAAGTTATGACCAACCTAGATAGCATCTTAAAAAGCAGTCACATTACTTTGTCAACAAAGGTCTGTCTAGTCAAGGCTATGGTTTTTCTATCATGTATGGATATGAGAGTTGAACTATAGAGAAAGCTGAGCACTGAAGAATTGATGCTTTTGAACTGTGGTGTTGGAGAAGACTCTTGAGAGTCCCTTGGACTGCAAGGATGTCCAACCAGTCCGTGCGAAAGGAAATCAGTCCTGGGTGTTCATTGGAAGGACTGATGTTGAAGCTGAAACTCCAGTCCTTTGGCCACCTGATGCAAAGAGCTGACTCATTTGAAAAGACCCTAATGCTGGGAAAGATTGAGGGCAGGAGGAGAAGGGGATGACGGAGGATGAGATGGTTGGATATCATCACTCACTCATTGGAAATGGGTTTGGGAGTACTCCAGGAGTTGATGATGGACAGGAAGGCCTGGTGTGCTGCTGTTCATGGGGTCACAGAGAATCGGACACAACGGCGCAACAGAACTGAATATAATTTTTGCTAGTTCATGTCACTAGTTTATTCATTCAGCTATTCTTACACTGTTACATTAACCATACACTAATCTTAATAAAGTTTAAACGAAAAGAGTATATCACATAGCTTACTGTATTCATGAGCAGATCATAAAAATGACACTTTAAATTATAGAGGGAGCTGACTTCAATAAGAGATTTAATATCTCACAGGATCAACAACTTCACCTCTTTGCTACTTGGGCTGATTTACAAATTAAAAGTGAAATAGATTATAATAAATACATATATGACCTCAATCCAAATAATGATGCATGACTCTGAATATGAATCTTTCTCATAAATTTTCTTTCAAGGAATTTATTTCACTAAAAATACCTTGTTACATATATATCAAGCACTATATGCACATAAATTAACTACAAATAAACTGCAAGATTTTCTCAGCAAAGTCAAATAGTAACTCCGTTTTCCCCATCATGGAGAAGTGGAATTTTAGTTATTTTCTACTTTGGCTATGAGAATCAGTACCCATTTGCTTTCTATTTAGCCCTATGATGGGTTTCTATGCAGCTATTGAATCTTGGAATTGGGTTGGAATCCCTTTGAAAAGTTTCTCTTGGCATAATCCCCATTCCCTGTTTCTACTGTACTTGATTTCACCTTTTTGAGTGCTTGAGTTTTGTGCCTTTCTCTTTCCCCTTTCTGGTAAGATATGAGACAATGTCATTAAAGTCTCAATTGCTTTTCTGTCTCAAACAGAGGTAATCCTACCCCCACAGAACCCTCCAATATCTTTACTGCCTGTCTGATTCTTCAACCACCACCTTTTTTTCAACTCTTTAATTTTTGTAAAAAAAAAAAAAAAGCAAAATAAGTTTATAATGGCTATTTCTAATTATCACAATCAGTATTCTATAATCTGGGCTATGCTTGTGGAAATGATAGTTCCTGTGATAGTTGTGTGATTTAGAAACTTAAGGTTATAACTTTTCTCTGAAACAATATTTTAAATATTCAGTGACATAATTATCTTCAACTTCAAATGCTTTTTGTTCATTCAGTTGTGTCTGACTCTTTGTGACCGCATGAATAGCAGCAAGCCAGGCCTCCCTGTCCATCACCAACTCCCGGAGTTCACTCAAACTCATGTGCATCGAGTTGGTGATGCCATCCAGCAATCTCATCCTCTGTCGTCCCCTTCTCCTCCTGCCCCCATTCCCTCCCAGCATCAGGGTCTTTTCCAATGAGTCACCTCTTCACATGAGGTGGCCAAAGTGTTGGAGTTTCAGCTTCAACATCAGTCCTTTCAATGAACACCCAGGTCTGATCTCCTTTAGGATGGACTGGTTGGACATCCTTGCAGTCCAAGGGACTCTCAAGAGTCTTCTCCAACACCACAGTTCAAAAGCATCAATTCTTCGGCTCTCAGCTTCCTTCACAGTCCAACTCTCACATCCATACATGACCACTGGAAAAACCATAGCCTTGACTAGACGGACCTTCGTTGGCAAAGTAATGTCTGTTTTTGAATATGCTATCTAGGTTGGTGATAACTTTCCTTCCAAGGAGCAAGCATCTTTTAATTTCATGGCTGCAATCACCATCTGCAGTGACTCTGGAGCCCAAAAAAAATAAAGTCTGACACTGTTTCCACTGTTTACCCATCTATTTCCCATGAAGTGATGAGACCAGATGCCATGATGTTTGCTTTCTGAATGTTGAGCTTTAAGCCAACTTTTTCACTCTCCTCTTTCACTTTCATCAAGAGGCTTTCTAGTCCTCTTCACTTTCTGTCATAAGGGTGGTGTCATTTGCATTTCTGAGGTTATTGATATTTCTCCAGGCAATCTTGATTCCAGCTTGTGCTTCATCTATCCCAGCATTTCTCATGATGTACTTTGCATGTAAGTTAAATAAGCAGGGTGACAATATACAGCCTTGATGTACTCCTTTTCCTATTTGGAACCAGTCTGTTGTTCCATGTCCAGTTCTAACAGTTGCTTCCTGACCTGCATATAGGTTTCTCAGGAGGCAGGTCAGGTGGTCTGGTATTCCCATCTCTTTCAGAATTTTCCACACTTTCTTGTGATCCACACAGTCAAAGGCTTTGGCATAGTCAATATGGCAGAAATAGATGTTTTCCTGGAACGTTCTTGCTTTTTCCATGATCCAGCAGATGTTGGCAATTTGATCTCTGGTTCCTCTGCCTTTTCTAAAACCAGCTTGAACATCTGCAAGTTCACGGTTCACATATTGCCAAAGCCTGGCTTGGAGAATTTTGAGCATTACTTTACTAGTGTGTGAGATGAATGCAATTGTGTGGTAGTTTGAGCATTCTTTGGCATTGCCTTTCTTTGGGATTGGAATGAAAACTGACCTTTTCCAGTCCTGTGGCCACTGCTGAGTTTTCTGAATTTATTGGCATATTGACTGAAGCATTTTCACAGCATCATCTTCCAGGATTTGAAATAGCTCAACTGGAATTCCATCACCTCCACTAGCTTTGTTCTTAGTGATGCTTTCTAAGGTCCACTTGACTTCACATTCCAGGATATCTGGCTCTAGGTGAGTGATCACACCATCATGACTATCTTGGTCATGAAGATCTTTTTCTACCGTTCTTCTGTGTATTCTTGCCACCTCTTCTTAATATCTTCTGCTTCTGTTAAGGTACATACCATTTCTGTCCTTTATCGAGCCCATCTTTGCATGGCATGTTTCTTTGGTATCTTCAATTTTCTTGAAGAGATCTCTAGTCTTTCCCATTCTGTCGTTTTCCTCTATTTCTTTGCATTGATTGCTGAGGAAGGCTTTCTTATCTCTCCTTGCTATTCTTTGGAACTCTGCATTCAGATGCTTATATCTTTCCTTTTCTCCTTTGCTTTTCGCTTTTCTTCTTTTCACAGCTCTTTTTAAGGCCTCCTCAGACAGCTATTTTGCTTTTTTGCATTTCTTTTCCACAGGGATGGTCCTGATCCCTGTCTCCTGTACAATGTCACGAACCTCATTCCATAGTTCATCAGGCACTCTGTCTGTCAGATCTAGACCCTTAAATCTATTTCTCATTTCCACTGTATAATCATAAAGGAATTGATTTAGGTCATGTCTGAATGGTCTAGTGGTTTTCCCGACTTTCTTCAATTTAAGTCTGAATTTGGCAATAAGGTGTTCATGATATAACACCTGAACCACAGTCAGCTGGCGGTCTTGTTTTTCCTGACTATATAGAGCTTCTCCATCTTTGGCTGCAAGGAATATAATCAATCTGATTTTGGTGTTGACTATCTGGTGATGTCCATGTGTAGAGTCTTCTCTCATGTTGTTGGAAGAGGGTGTTTGCTATGACCAGTGCATTCTCTTGGCAAAACTCTATTAGGCTTGGCCCTGCTTCATTCCGCATTCCAAGGCCAAATTTGCCTGTTACTCCAGGCCTTTCTTGAGTTCCTACTTTTGCATTTCAGTCCCCTATAATGAGAAGGATAACTTTTTGGGGTGTTAGTTCTAAAAGGTCTTGTAGTAGGTCTTCATAGAACCATTCAACTTCAGCTTCTTCAGAGTTACTGGTTGGGGCATAGACTTGGATTACTGTGATACTGAATGGTTTGCCTTGGAAACAAACAGAGATATTTCTGTTGTTTTTGAGACTGCATCCAAGTACTGAATTTCGGACTCTTTTGTTGACCATGATGGCTACTCCATTTCTTCTGAAGGATCCCTGCCCGCAGTAGTAGATATAATGGTCATCTGAGTTAAATTCACCTACCAGTCCATTTTAGTTCGCTGATTCCTAGAATGTCAACGTTCACTCTTGCCATCTCCTGTTTGACCACTTCCAATTTGCCTTGATTCATGGACCTGATATTCCAGGTTCCTATGCAATATTGCTCTTTACAACATCGGACCTTGCTTCTATCACCAGTCACATCCACAACTGGGTATTGATTTTGCTTTGGCTCCATCCCTTCATTCTTTCTGGAGTTATTTCTCCACTGATCTCCAGTAGTATATTGGGCACCTACTGACCTGGGGAGTTCCTCTTTCAGTGTCCTATCATTTTGCCTTTTCATACTGTTCATGGAGTTCTCAAGGCAAGAATACTGAAGTGGTTTGCCATTCCCTTCTCCAGTGGATCACATTCTGTCCGACCTCTCCACTATGACCCTGCCGTCTTGGGTGGCCCCACCAGCATGGCTTGGTTTCACTGAGTTAGACCAGGCTGTGGTCCGTGTGATCAGATTGACTAGTTTTCTGTGATTATGGTTTCAGTGTCTGCCCTTTGATGTCCTCTCACACATACCTCTACAATAAAGAAAGAAAATGGGGTTTTCCCTGGTGGTACAATGGTTCCCCATGCAGGAAGCCCAGATTTGATCCCTGGTCCAGGAACTAGTTAACACATGTTGCAACTAAGAGTTCATATGCTGCAACTAAAGATCCCATGCACTGTAAGTAAGACACAGTGTGGCCAAAATATATATATATGTATGTGTGTGTGTGTGTGTATTTACATATATGTATATACCTGTATATATATATATATATATATTTTTTTTTTTAAGAAAGAAAGAGAATCAATGAAGAAACTAAGCAATAAAGTTAGGTTTCTTTCCTTTTGGAGGCAGCAATTAGAAAGTCACCTATGCTTTGCTTTTTCTGAGACTTCGAAGCTTAGAAATTGTAGTGATTATATCTGCAACACTTTGTGGTCTTACAAGAATTTAATCTAGGGTCAGGCAGTAGAGGTTGTGAGCAGCAGCTCCACAGTGCCTCTAAAGCCTTTGTCTTCTCTCTAATCCCAAAGTTAATCTTGGTTATGCATCGTGCAATTCAATGCCAGGTCATGTAGAAACAGAAGCCTACATTTGAAGAAGAAAATCACTCTCATGAGGTTTCATTTTATTATATTCTTTATTATTTGCCTAGAAAAGTTCCCCTTGGTACAATCTCCCTAATAGCTCCAAGTTATCTATTTCCTGATCTACAAAATCTAAACTGGCTCCATTCCTATTTAAAATGACACTTTCTTCGTCATCCATCTCAAACTTCTTCCACCTCATTTTCTAAGCTAAGAAAAGCTCCCTGACTTATTGCTCCTAACGTACCAACTAAAATAAATATCTCCCACAAAAATTTCATTAAATAAGGTATACAAAATTATCCCATGTATATATTTTAGATCTATTATCTTTCATTTAAATTTCAATTTATATGAGTATATGCTCATTTTACCCTTATACATCATATAAATATATATAGCATATATATTTAAAAGATAGACTTGAATTGCTGCTGCATCACTTCAGCCGTGTCCGACTCTGTGTGACCCCACAGACGGCAGCCCACCAGGCTCCCCCGTCCCTGGGATTCTCCAGGCAAGAACACTGGAGTGGGTTGCCATTTCCTTCTCCAATGCATGAAAGTGTAAAGGGAAAGTGAAGTCACTCAGTTGTGCCCGACTCTTAGCGACGCCATGGACTGGAGCCTACCAGGCTCCTCCGTCCATAGGATTTTCCAGGCAAGAGTACTGGAATGGGGTGCCATTGCCTCCTCCGTGACTTGAATTATGAATCCAGAATTTAAGATGTCACTAATCCTATCATGAACACCCTCAGTGAGGAGTTTCTGGTAAATCAATGTTTATACAGCATATTGAGAAATGCCACAAATTAAAGGAAGTGCAGTTATTAACCATCATGTGGCACAACACCATGCTGCTGCATACATTCTCCTCTACACACAGTTCAGGTCAGTTCAGTCGCTCAGTCCTGACCGACTCTTTGCGACCCCATGAATCGCAGCTCGCCAGGCCTCCCTGTCCATCACCAACTCCTGGAGTTCACTCAGACTCGTGTCCATCGAGTCAGTGATGCCATCCAGCCATCTCATCCTCTGTCGTCCCCTTCTCCTCCTGCCCCCAATCCTTCCCAGCATCAAAGTCTGTTCCAATGAGTCAACTCTTCGCACGAGGTGGCCAAAGTACTGGAGTTTCAGCTTTAGCATCATTCCTTCCAAAGAAATCCCAGGGCTGATCTCCTTCAGAAGTATTATTTAATTATATTTACTGTGTCAAAGAGATGTGTGTATATCTACTGAGACACACAGAATGCAAATCCTACCCTGGGTTACAGAGCTAGCAAGAGGAAAAACTGGAATATGAATTCAAGTCTGTATTATGAAAAATCTGTGTCTTCCTACATTTCCATCCACACATACACCCCGTAAAGATTCAAAACACTGACTCAAGTCAGTTTCTCTAGATTCACATTGTAGCTCCATACATTATCTATGTTTCCTTGGTCAAGTTAATCTTTTTTCTGATGATTTATTTTAACCTTTTTATTGGAATATAATTGATTTACAATCTTGTGCTAGTTTCAGGTATATGGCATTAAAAGAACACATCATTTCTTTTAGAAAAAGCTGAACTATTTAAACTAAATATGCCATGATCTACGTCCAAGATCGAAAAATGTCATATGAAAATGATTGCTTTATAAGGCATAGTAGTGTAATGGAAAATAAGAAAAGTTTGGGGTTTTGTATCCAAACTCTACCACTGAGTAATTGTGTGGCAATAACTTACCCAACCTACCTATGACTCAGTCCCTTCACCTGTAAAACAGAAATGACATCTATCCTCACAGTGCTTACAATGGCTTTAAAACTCAACTGCACCATTGATTTCTTAATCTAGAATGTGCTGCAGTTCCGAAGTGCAAAGTTATCACTATGGTTGCATGTACGTACACTAAATGCGAATTACTGTAGACATATAAAATTATTAGAACCAAAATTAAATGCTTCCCAAAAATAGATGCAAACCAAATAGCACCTTATATTCAGAGGTAACTGAGTATAAGCACCGTTTGTGAACTGCATACTTACTTTGTCCCTCTTAGTTATTAGAGAAGAAAAGCTTCATTCAATTTGACTCTGTGAGAAAGTTCTTCCTATTTTCTGTCTATCCCAAGATATGTACAATTAGGAAAGGTGAAAACAATGAAATCATTCCAGAAGTAATGGTCACCTTCCATATTCTAGCTAGTGTATCTCCAGAAACATCCCCACCAGGAAAGCCCAATTAGAAAGATCATCAAGGCATTATTAATTTTATAGAATATTAAAAATATGAATGAATTTAATAATTGGCCATGATCCCTTGGCCGCCTTTAAATTAGCCTCCATCATCTACACAGATACACTACGTGTCCACGGTTTGTGAACAAAAAGGCTCACGTCCTTTCACACTTTACCATTTATTTGCCACACTTTTTTAAAGAAATAAACATCACACACCAAGTAATTCTTCATATATAGTCATTAGTTAATATTTATTCATTAGCTAAGCAATAGGAAATTATTTTTAAGGTGTCAACAACTTAAATGACAGTGGCACTGCTTGAAAACATTGCTGAAAATTTATGAGAAAAAGAGACAGAAATAATTATAGAAATAACAATATGTGTTCACCTTTATGAGTGTTTACTATGTGTCAGACACTGTGGCATGCAACCTTTGGTTGTATCATTCAATTTAGTGGTTAAAAGAACTTGGATGTTATTATTTAATTAGTGAAACATAATTAGATAAATAGAATTTCAAGACTTAACAATGGCCTAAATCTACCTAGACAGTTAATGGAAGAACTATATTTTCATCACAGGTGAACCAACTCCAGAACTTTTCCTCTTAACCACTTCAGCTTACTGTCTAGCTGTCTCTATTGTTCTTTTTCATAAATTAGAGGATCATTCCCACATTGATAATTAACAAAGCGGTAAATAATATTAGATATTTATAGGATTATTATTAACTATCATACTATGTTTCTAAAGGAAATCAACCCTCAATATTCACTGGGAGGACTGATGCTAAAGCTGAAGCTCCAATACTTTGACTACCTGATGCAACGCGCAGATTCATTTGCAAAAGATTGAAAGCAAAAGGAGATGGGGGCGGCAGAGGATGGGATGGTTAGACAGCATCACCGACTCAATGCACAGGAGTGTGAGGAAACCCCGGGAGATAGTGGAGGACAGAGGAGCCTTGCATGCTGCCGTCCATGGGATCACAAAGAGTTGGACACAACTTAGTGAATGACCAACAATAATAAAATCATTACTATTCCTAGTAACAGGAAGTTTTTGGTTTGAAATAACTGTAACTAACACTTACTTTTATTTTTAGTCACCTGAAGATATCTTTCATAGGTTTGGTTTGGAGCAATGACTAAACCTATCACAGTATACTTTGACCCTCTGGAAACCATATATAATTTCAGGATTTCAGGAAAAGTTCTTTTCTATTATGAAAGATAATGTTCTGAGTAAGGAGTGCATAGATAAAAGTTTCCTGCAATGCAATAAAGAACATCTTCCTAAAAGAGAAAATACAGTTCACCTAATCAGTTCATCTTCTTATTTTATTATTATTATCATCTTATTTTATTATTCATTCTTAATTTCAGCTATCCCACGATGAATACAGTTAAAGGGGCTTTGGGCAAGGGAAGCCTTAGACACAAGTCAAGGGAAGCCTTAGAAGTTTTAGATTACTTCTCCCCACCCTAGTTGGTGAAATGGAACATGTTATATTGACTACAATTGTTCTGTTAACTCGCTGGGAGAGAGAAGCCATTGATTCAGCCAGATTCTTCTAGCCTCAATTGTTCCCCAGGGTTAAAAACAGGCACTTGGAGAAAATCATTCACTCCTTTCAGACCTTCAGGGAAGTTTGCAAGAACTGCTCCAATGTCCTAAATGGTACCCTAGTTAGCTCTGAAAATACATGTACCTAACAAAGTACCCCACTCCCTTTTCAGATGTAGCTAATACTTTAGAGAGAGCCTCTAATTTAATATTTTATTATGAATTTCTCTTGGTGGTTCACTTAATAGCTCTTTAGTTGCGACAGCTATAAAATGATCTAGATTAGCATAGAGTATCCCAAGACAACAATGTAAAGAACCCTAAAACATTTTCCACAATGGTGTAATTCCTTAGACTATGAAACATGGAAATATAGTCACTTGAGTGTTTGATGCCTTTCAAATGCAATATTGTAAGAACTTTGCTTTTATTGTAGGAAAAGAACAAAAAACTCATAATTAACTTGTAGTCTAGTAGCTGACAAAATGAAAAGGGCCTCAAGCCCAGAATCAATTAACATATTATATCTTTATTGAAGTGTAGAAGTATAATGCCAAGGTTTATATAAATCTCATCATATTTCCAGTGAGAGCACAGCAATTTCAACATCTTATATGGATGTCCATGTTATACTTTCACTTGCAGGAAAAACCGTAACTGGCAAATTTTATATGTAGTGCCTAATGTGTTCTCGACTATCTAGACACCTTAATATTAATTCCTTATCAGACACTTCATTCTCTTACAAATTCTCATTTATACAGTCCTCAAAATTTTTATTGCCAGCTTGACTTTCTGACATATAACGTTTTCTTACTGGTACTTTCTTCATTTCCTTTCAATTTTCTTCTCTCTTGAATCACATGTAAGTACAAACTTATTCATTTTTCTCCAGTTGTTCCTTAAATAAAACTGGTTAATTACAAGCTATGCAGCATGTATGTTATGGAGGCCTACATTTCTTATTTCCTTTACAACTTCAGAGACAATCATAGGAAAGTGGAGTAAAGCTAAATTCCCATGAATAAGTCTTTATGTCCACACGTCTGCCCTGCAATTCATATTTGGTATCCAGGTCACAGTAAAATGGACATAAATAACTGAAATAGCTTGTCGCAGGGATTTCACAGAGCAAAGAGTCATTAGGTTAGGCTGGATCAGATGACATTACTGCATCAGGCTATTCTGGGTTAGCACCTCAGGACTATTCTAGTCCCATGTGTCAATGCTGTAAAGTAATACATTTTGAACTGTGGTTCTAGAGAAGACTCTTGAGAGTCTCTTGGGCTACAAGGGGATCAAAACTATCAATCCTAAAAGAAATCACCCCTGAATATTCATTGGAAGGACTGATGATGAAACTGGAGCTCTAATATTTTGGCCATCTGATTCAAAAAGCCAACTCATTGGAAAAGACCTGATGCTGGGAAAGACTGAAGGCAAAACAAGAACGGGGCAACAGAGGAGGAGATGGTTAGAGAGAATCACTGGTTGATTGGACATGAATTTCAGCAAACTCTGGGAGACACTGAAGGACAAGGAAGCCTGGCTTGCTACAGTCCATGGAGTTGTAAAGAGTTGGATACAACTTAGCAACTGATCAACAACAACAACATTAAGGAATGTGAAAATTTATAGTAGCTATATTTGAACGGTGCTTTATGGTCTTCAAAACACTTTTGCATATATATATATATACTCTTTTCTGGTTCATAATACTATGAAGTTTAAGTGATTCAGACAAAATTTTTTGCAATATTACAGCCATCTTTTATACAAGGAATTAAAGACCAAGAAAGAATAAGTTACTTGCTCAAAACTCAATTAATAAGTATCATGGCCTAAACCCAATTTCTGGTCAAATGTTCCTAATAAAATGCTACTGTGTGTTGGATTTACACAAGCACCCTTAGCTGTAACAGAACAGAAATTAAGATAGTCACGCTCTCACAGCTGGGGAGCTGGTTGGGGAGGTGAGTGGAGATTTGGTTGTGCAGTTGTACTGACTTCTCATAGGGAAGAAGGAAACAGGGTCTGCACCGCCGGTTAGTGGTAAGCATGTAAAGAAAAGTAATGACCCTCTAATTAACTTCTTGCTTTCACCTTGTTTCTCTAACATCTTATAGTTAGAGTCTTGGCAATCAATCTGACACACATTACCACACAGAAAAAGGAAACTTTTCTTAAAAAATGTGCTGCACCTTCATGTTCACTGCGGCATTACTCACAGCAGCCAAGACACGAAAACAAGTAAATGTCCACTGATGGATGAAGGGATAAAGAAAACACATGAAACAGAATATTAGCTTTAAAAGAACTAAATGCTGCTATTTGTGACAATATGAGTGGACCTGGGGGACATTAAATGAAATAAGCCAGACACAGAAAGCAAATATTGCATGATCTCACTTATATGTGAAATCTAAATGATCAAACACAAAGAAGCAGAGAGCAGAGTGAAGATTGCCAGGATATAGTGGGAGGGAGTGGAGAAGGCAATGGCAACCCACTCCAGTATTGCCTGGAGAATCCCAGGGACAGAGGAGCCTGTTGGGCTGCCATCTATGGTGTCACACAGAGTTGGACGCGACTGACGTGACTTAGCAGCAGCAGCAGTGGGAGGGAGAAATGGAGAGGTGTTGGTCAAATGGTACAAAGTTTCAATTATGCAAAATAAGTCTTAGAGATGTACTATCTTTTTTAAAAAAGGAATGTATCCACTGTTCCTACCACTGCTCACCCACACTATGATTCTCAACTGTTTTAATAGCTTAGAAGATTGGCCCTTGTTTGTTTTGGTAATATCTCTCTGACAAAATATTAAACTCTGTTCATGTGTTTGAACACTTAACACATGCCTGTGGCATTGTTGTCTACATCAGGGGTCAGCACATGTTTTTCTGTTAAGGGCCAGATAGTAATACTTTAAGCTTTTCAGATCATAAGCTCTGTTGCGACTTTTCAACTCTGCCATTACAACATGCAAAAGCAGCGATAATACAAAGGACAAGTGCGGCTGTGTTTCAACAAAACCTCATTTACAAAATAGGTGCCAGGCTGGATTTGGCTGACAGATATAATGTGCAGACCCTTGGCATATATAAAGTCAATGTCAAAACTCAATACATTTTTCTTCACCAAGATAACCCATATTATTATTTTAATAGTTTAATGCTTGTACATCCTCTTGATTGCCTACAGAAAGAAGGTCTAGATTTCATCTTGAAGAGTCTCATGTTAATTTCTTGCTTCAGAGGGGGAGGTGCCAGCCTATGCTCACTTCCTAATTCCAAGTGCCTATTTCCATCTATTTAATTAGAATCTCCATATTTTGAAATATTCTATGTATTACTTTCTCCATGCAATCCACCATTTTATTCTCTCCGATGTGCTAATACACACAAAGAATTCCAGCTCCTTCATGTTGTTCACAACGGCCATCATGTTACCTTCAAAACACACAATGGGCAATTCAACTTTGCTAACTTTCCAACTCTCCAGATCTCTTCCTATGTACCTCCCAAACCTGAATACTGTACCAAGTGTAAACTGTGCATATCAGTAATTCTTTTCAAAATATTACTCTTTCGAGTGTCTAGTACTGGCATATAAATTCCTCAGTCAAGTATCTATGTTCTTTCAAGAAGTTATTTGCTGAATTTTTAAACCTATCACCTAGTGTCTACTGCTCAGGGCTTAGCACATAGTATTTTCTCACTTCCCTCAGTTTGGTGGTGTTATTACAGCAAAAACTGCTGAACTTCTCAGGGTTCCCAGTCAGGGAGAAGGCAAGATAGACACTGACATACATCAAGAATTCAGTTCAGGGGTTTCTAGCTCAGTGATCCTTCTAATCTGCCAATACTGAGATCTCTAGTCACATAATTCCTGTGCCTTCACCCTTCACAATGTGAATACTGACTGAGACACTAAAGCAGACAGCCTAAATTTGAATTAGAGCAGCTTTTTTTTCACTCTCTACCTTAGATCACTATGGAAACATAAGTATAGGCAAACAAAACATGTTATACTTTTACTCAAGTAGAACTGTCAGGAAGAGAGAAAATAAACAAGGGGAGTGATATTCACCACCTAGTAATGAATCCTATGATTTAGAACCTGGTAAGAAATAAGAGAATTCTTCTATTAACCCAGATTCTCAGGTCAAAACAGCACATCTATAACCATTTCATAAATACCTCCAAATTTTATTTTTGAGGGATAAATTTTTTTCATGAATCTAATCTGTCGAAATGTTATAAAATGTTAATGGTGTGCTTCATGTTAAAATGATGCAATAACTGCCCAGTAAAACTCAACAGTCAGAAAATCCACCTTGTATATTTGAAGTCTCTCTCTAGTAGCTACAACTTACTAGTGTCTGTGTGTTTTCTCCTATGGCTTGTTTATATGAATTTTCTGACCTGACTCTTCAAGGAACCCAAATCAAGTCAGAGAGATTGACACTAAACTTAAATCCATCTCTAAACATCCCTTATGCCTTCACCTTCTATTTGTTTTGTGGCATAATATGATTTTTGATAGAAGGTTGGACATTAAAAATATGTACATTTTATTTTCACTTTCAAGTATGTTGTTTTAAAAATTACTTAGGGCCAATCTGAATACTTTGCTTATAAATTTATTTTCATGCTGCTTGTTTATCATTCTATCTAGTTTAAGGAAGAATCTGGCTTGCCTTTATATATGACAAAATTTAAAAATATAAATTAATATATAAAAACAGAGCTAGGGAAAATGTGTAGAATACTGAGGACTGAAATAAAAGGAAAATTTGAGTCAGACGTGTAAGGCTTTTATCCCATACAAGTTACTCAAGTAGTCTCAGAAGCTGACTCAGGACTTTCTGGAGTCAAAGGAAAAACAGAAACGTGATTTTAACCCACTCCGGTGTTCAGGCCTGGAGAATCCCGGGGATGAGGAAGCCTGGTGGGCTGCTGTCTATGGGGTCGCACAGAGTCGGACACGACTGAAGCGACTTAACAGCAAAGTAAAATAAACTATTTCTCAAGGAATGCAAAGAAATGTGTGCCATTTCATAGAGATAATAGTCCACAGTAGCAATAAAATAAATAATTACTATTATTCTTATGGGATATTATTATTTGCCAATCACTGTTTTACTTACATTCCAGGCATTGACTTAGTTCATCCTCAAAATGACGTGGAAAGTAGTCTTATTTTAATTTGACAGATCAGAAAACTGAAGACTAGTGTTAAGAGAGGCTTAGGAACTTAAGTTCCCACAGAGGTGAACTGAATAATGAACAAGGTTCAGTTCAGTTCAATTCAGTTCAGTCGCACAGTCATGTCCGACTCTTTGCAACCCCATGAACTGCAGCACGCCAGGCCTCCCGGTCCATCGCTAACTCCCAGAGTTTATCAAACTCATGTCCATTGAGTTGGTGATGCCATCCAACCATCTCATCCTCTGTCGTCCCCTTCTCCTCCACCCTCAATCTTTCCCAGCATTAGGGTCTTTTCAAAAGAGTCAGCTCTTCACTTCAGGTGGCCAAAGGATTGGAGCTTCAGCTTCAACATCAATCCTTCCAGTGAACACCCAGGATTGATCTCCTTTAGGATGGACTGGTTGGATCTCCTTGCAGTCCAAGGGACTTTCAAGAGTCCTCTCCAACACCATAGCTCAAAAGCATCAATTCTTTGGTACTCAGCTTTCTTTATAGTCCAAATCTCACATCCATACATGACTACTAGAAAAACCATAGCTTTGACAAGATGAACCTTTGTTGACAAAGTAATTTCTCTGGTTTTTAATCTGCTTCCAGGTTGGTCATAACTTTCCTTCCAAGGAGTAAGCTTGGCTTACTTTAATTACTTACTTTAATTTCATGGCTGCAATCAGTGTCTGCAGTGATTTTGGAGCCCCCCAAAATAAAGCCAGCCACTGTTTCCCCATCTATTTGCCATGAACCAATGGGACCAGATGCCATGATCTTAGTTTTCTGAATGCTGAGCCTTAAGCCAACTTTTTCACTCTCCTCTTTCACTTTCAGCAAGAGGCGCTTTACTTCTTCTTCACTTTTGCCCAGATGGGTGGTGTCATCTGTATATCTGAGGTTATTGATATTTCTCCCAGCAATCTTGATTCCAGCTTGTGCCTGATACAGCCCAGAATTTCTCATGATTTACTCTACATATAAGTTAAATAAGCAGGGTGACAATATACAGCCTTTGACATACTCCTTTCCCTATTTGGAACCAGTCTGTTGTTCCATATCCAGTTCTAACTGTTGCTTCCTGACCTGCATATAGGTTTCTCAAGAGGCAGATCAGGTGCTCTGGTATTCCCATCTCTTTCAGAATTTTCCACAGTTTATTGTGATCCACACAATCAAAGGCTTTGGCATAGTCAATAAAGCAGAAATAGATGTTTTTCTGGAACTCTCTTGCTTTTTCCCTGATCCAGTGGATGTTGGCAATTTGATCTCTGGTTCCTCTGCCTTTTCTAAAACCAGCTTGATTATCTGGAAGTTCATGGTTCATGTATTACTGAAGCCTGGCTTGGAGAATTTTGAGCATTACTTTACTAGCATGTGAGATGAGTGCAATTTTGTAGTAGTTGAGCATTCTTTGGCATTACCTTTCTTTGGGATTGGAATGAAAACTGACCTTTTCCAGTCCTGTGACCACTGCTGAGTTTTCCAAATTTGCTGGCATACTGAGTGCAGCACTTTTACAGCATCATCTTTTAGGATTTGAAATAGCTCAACTGGAATTTCATCACCTACACTAGCTTTGTTTATAGTGATGCTTCCTAAGGCCTACTTGACTTCACATTCCAGGATGTCTGGCTCTAGGTGAGTGATCACACCATGATTATCTGAGTCATGAAGATCTTTTTTATATAGCTCTTCCATGTATTCTTGCCACCTCTTCTTAATATCTTCTGCTTCTGTTGGGTACATACCATTTCTGTCCTTTATCGAGCCCATCTTTGGGTGAAATGTTCTCTTCATATCTCTAATTTTCTTGAAGAGATCTCTAGTTTTCCCCACTCTATTGTTTTCCTCTATTTCTTTGCATTGATCATGGAGGAAGGCTTCCTTATCTGTCCTTGCTCTTCTTCGGACTCTGCATTCAATGGGTATAGCTTTTCTTTTCTCATTTGCTTTTCACTTCTCTTCTTTTCCCAGCTCTTTGTAAGGCCTCCTAAGACAACCATTTGCCTTTGCCTTTTTGCATTTCTTTTTCTTGGGGATGGTCTTGATCCCTGTCTCCTGTACAATGTCAGGAACATCTGTCCATAGTTCATCAGGTACTCTGTCTACGAATCTAGTCACTTACATCAATTTCTCACTTCCACTGAATAATCATAAGGGATTTGATTTAGGTCATACCTGAATGGCCTAGTGATTTTCCCCTCCTTCTTCAATTTCAGTCTTAATTTGGCAATAAGGAGTTCATGATGTGAGCCACAGTCAGCTCCAGCTTCTTGTTTTTGCTGACTGTGTAGAGCTTTTTCATTTCTGGCTGCAAAGAATATAGTCAATCTGATTTCGGTGTTGGCCATCTGGTGATGTCCATGTATAGAGTCTTCTCTTGTGTTGTTGGAAGAGGGTGTTCACTATGGCCAGTGCGTTCTCTTGGCCAAAGTCTATTATCCTTTGCCCTGCTTCATTCTGTACTCTAAGACCAAAACTGCCTGTTACTCCAGGTGTTTCTTGACTCTCTACTTTTGCATTCCAGTCCCCTATAATGAAAAGGACGTCTTTTTTGGGTGTCAGTTCTTAAAGGTCTTGTAGGTCTTCATAGAACCATTCCACTTCAGCTTCTTCAGTGCTACTGTCAGGGCATAGACTTGGGATTATTGTGATATTGAATGGTTTGTCTTAGAAATGAACAGATATCATTCTGTCATTTTTGAGATTGCATCCAAGTATTGCATTTTGGACTCTTTTGTTGACTGTGATTGGCTACCCCATTTCTTCTAAGGGATTCCTGCCCACAGTAGTAGATATAATGGTCATCTGAGTTAAACTGAACAAGGGAGTCAGTTCTAAAGATGTTACATAGTATCTCTTATTACTTACATCTGAAAGAAATACTTGAGGTCTTATGTAGAGGACTGAGGTATGTACTAAAATGTATCTCTAGCAACAGTTATGTAAGGCAAGTGTAATGAAGGTTTCTTAAAGCATCTCTCTAGTCAGCAGACAACTCAGTGACAAAATTCAGAGATCATGAAAAGACTCAAGCAAAAAGTCTTGAAGAAACTCTTCAAACTATTATTCCCTGAAATACGTGATTTCACTAGTAATCTTAATGCAGTTAGTGAACTATATTTGGACCAGGTCAGCTATGAAAATGACCCAAGTGGTATTTTTAGGAGGCTGCATAAAATATTCCATGCATTTCGCTAAATCTCAAATATGGTACTATCTTTCCACACACTAATTCAGAATCTTTTTTTTTTAATTTCTACCTTTTTATTCACTCCTCCTAAAAGCACCACAGGCCAACTCACTCTTGATTCTCCCAGCTTCAAGGTTCCCCAACTCAATGGACACAAGTCTATCATTATCCTGACCAGCATGAAATTCAGCTAAGTTGATGAGGCCAAATATTTTTTATTAAAGCAAGAAACAAACAACTGATACACTGTTCCATTTTAACAATATAAATACAGGCTAAAGAAGAACATACTGTATAATACAGGGTGAATGTTTTATTACTACTAAACTGATATATAGTAATAACAGGATTTATATTTCAAACTATATTTTTCAGTGTTTGCGGCAAAGGGAGAAATATACCATTTCTTTAGGGGATGCAGCCACACATGGGATATGTGTTACATCTCAAATATGTGAGTTTTATAATTCTTAGGTGAGAGTAGGCATTCCTCTTTTCAGTTTATTGGTTAACTCTATGGCACACTCCTGTTCTTTATGCCTGCCATTAGTGCAAGGTGGCGTGATGAAAAGGTTACCAAAGGATGCTTCAGTAGAACCAGTTACTTCCCCCTCTGGTCTTCTCTCCTACTGATCATCTTATCTGATATTGATCATATTGTACCTAGTGAAACGGAACACTGCAGCTGAGGTCTGTCACCTCCTGCACTTACTGAGGAGCAGACTCCATGTCATTCTCATCTCTTTTCCTCCATGGTGATGGGCACAATACTTGGACCATAATGGGTGGTCAGGAAACGTTAGTCACAGTGGACTAAAAGTCAAACACTGACAATTATTTCTAACCTACAAGAAAACGATGACCAATGTCTGAAAAAAGATTTTGTGGATACAATAATATTTCTAAGCACTGATTACCAGGTGTCTTTCTACTCCTTTCCTAAAAATCAGAAGAGGTCAATTCCCACTAAATGGGTTGACTCATGTTTAATCAAAGAAGCTACTGAATTAAGCAATGATGCCCAGCAGGAAGATTTTAAGTGGATTTGCAAAAATGATAAAAGTCCCAGAGACAGAACTGCCAAATTCAGCAACTTACTATATTAAGAGAAGAATGAACTTGAAGAGGGAGCACATGATAGCTGTAGGCATATGTTTAATCAGCCGTATGTTTTGCTGAGCACTCCCATTCACAGTTTAATTGAAGCATCAAGATAAAAACTCTGCTTACACCTGAGTGCTTAAGGTAAAACACTAAAATGGCTAACATATGCTCAAGATGATTGAGACATTCATCTTCTTGGGCATACATCTCTCTCTCTGGCAAAGAAATACAATATGGAATCCAGGGCACTGGATTGAACTACAAAGGCAAAAGTCAAAAACAAATTCCAGATGGTACTGATACAGGTAAATGGTAAGTACTTTTTAAACCAACAACCTTCCTGAAAACCACATCCTTCTTTCCTTCACAATCCATTCCCAGAAATAATGATTGTATTATCAGGTGGGTCTACACCGGCTGGGCTGAAAGAAAAAAGAAAAAAGCTATAAACTGTGGTTTTATTCTTTTGTTTTTAATTAGAGGTAATTTCTTTACAATGCTGTGTTGGTCTCTGCTGTATGACACGAATCAGCCATAAGTACGCATGTGTGTATGTACGTGTGTGTGTATATATATCCCCTCCTTCCTCAGCTTTGCTCCCACCCCACCCCTCACTCCACCCTTCCAGGTCATCACAATCAGCATGGGCTCCCTGCATTATACAACAGCTTGTTACTAGCCATCTATATTACATGTGGGCTTCCCAGATGGTGCAGGGATAAAGAATCTGCCAGCCAGTGCAGGAGACGGAAGAGACATGGATTCAATCCCTAGGCCGGGAAGATCCCAGGGCATGGCAACCCAGTACAGGGTTCTTGATGGGAGAATGCCATGGACAGAGGGAGACTGGCAGGCTACAGTCCATAGGACTGCAAAGAATCGGACACAAGTGAAGTGATTTAGTATACACACATAACATGCTCTGGGTTCATGTACCTCACTACAACTGACTCAAATTCGTTCCTTTTCATGGCTAAGTAATATTCTATTTATATTACATTTACATATCATATATGTATATATTACATATATACATATTCCCTTGTATATATGTACCATTTCTTTATCCATTCATCTGTCAGTGGACATCTAGGGTGCTTCCATGTTTTGGCAATTGTAAATAGTCCTGCAATGAACACTGGGGTACATGTGTCTTTTTGAATTATGGTTTTCTCAGGATATATGCCCATCAGTGGATTTGCTGAGGATGTGGAGAAAAGGGAACCCTCTTAGACTGTTGGTGCAAACGTAAATTGATACAGGCACTATGGAGAACAGTGTGGAGATTCCTTTAAAAAACTAAGAACAGATTTTGGTGTTATTGGGTAAGCCTTATTCATAAATTTCTAAAGGGTCAGGAAAGAGAAAGCCAAAAATTTCATGTGAAAACAATATTCATCATTAGATGGCAATGATAAGATCCATTACTTGACTGTGAGAAGCCAGAAGGCAAACTCTGGTCATGGAGGTAAGAATAGTGTTGGATCTATCAGATATGGCATACAGGGAGCCCTTGGTGATACACCATTCATAAAAAGGACCGGAGCATCCAAGGATGTTGACAGCCAAGGATTTGGGAATCTGGAACCAAGTCCTTACTGATACAGAGGAACCCCTCTACTGTTCACTTAGAAAGAAACTATGCATTATTAGTAACGGCATAGAAGTAAGCAGGACAACAGGAACTACAGAAGACATAGAGTAGCGAGGAGACTGCTAATTTGTACAAAAGGTGTGCTGTGGAAAATGAGAAAAATGGTCTATATGGGTAACATATAACCTTAAGGTTAGGCTCAGGAATTGAAATGTAGTTTAAGAAAATTCAATTAAGGTGATGAAGATTTTAGGCAGAGGCATGAGAGCAAGGAAGTGATTGTTTTAAAAGAGACGATTAGCCAGCTATGTGAACTGAAGGAGAGTCAACTTCGTGATCTCAGAAGATGGTGTTCAAACATTGGTTTTTGTGCAGTTACTTGCTATAGTTTCTACTAGACCACATACTGATCAAAAATAGTGAATATTTGGAACAATTTTCTAATCTGACAACACAATGCTTTTCATTGTTCAGATCAAACTGTATATGGACAATTATAGAAGGGAGGTAGAGAAAGAGGGAAGCAGGGGGAAAAAAGGCACATAGTTATAACTTAAGTGTGACAGGATGAAGCTTGGCCAGTGTGTGGCAATGCAAATAGAACTGCAATGGTGTGTGCCAAATTGCTGCCTTTTCATATGTGTTCAATTATCTACACATTAGAGCTGTACATGCAAGCGTAGTTTACATAAACCCCAGCAGGAAAAATCCTAAGGGCCTAAAATTATTTAATCCAATTCACTCACATTATTGATGATGAAACTGATAGCCAAAGATCTATAATTATAGAAATTCATAAGGAAAGTTCAAACAGTTATCAGAGCAATGAAACATCATTGCAAATATTTGAGCTCCTCTGTGTCTCAGTTTCTTCACCTGTTAAATGGGAGGATTAACAGATTGACTACTGAACAGATCATTATGATGTAAATATTATACACATCAGTATGACTGACCTTAAATAGTAATTTTTTACAGTTTTTACTATAGATCAAGAAAATGAATCTCTACATTTTGTTTGCCTTCTTTTAAATAATATTTCCTGAACTATTTCCTGGGTCACAATATGAAACATATTTTAAACATGAGTTTTAAATGGATTAACACAGTATATAACTCTGACAGAAGAGTGTCTATGGTGGTTCAGACAGTAAAGAATCCACCTGCAATGCACGAGACCTGGGTTGGATCCCTGGGTTGGGAAGATCCCCTGGAGGAGGGCATGGCAACCCACTCCAGTATTCTTGCCTGAAGAATCCCCATGGACAGCCTGGTAGGCTACAGTCCATGGGGTTGCAAAGAATCGGACACAACTTACTGACTGAGCAACAAATCCATGGAAACAAGCTCAACTTGAGAAAATTATCTACTTTCACAATCTGGTGTCTGCTGAGAGTGGTGGAAGAAGAGACAGAAGAAGAAGGGGAAAGGAGAGTGTTTACTGAGATGTGTCTCCTACAAAACACCAATAACTCCCAACCCACTGTGATAAACACTGTGATCATTTCCCCAGTACAGTTCTGTGAATTTGCTGAGCTGTATGCTTAACAGGAAGTCCACTTTGATGAAATGCATTTTTCAATCTGGGAGATTAAAGTCCAACTTTACCACCAATTTAATTTCTACCACTTTGTTGTTACATTTAGTTGTATTAAACCTGTCTGGTGGCAAAAGAAATGACCTCCTCTCTTACTAAAGCCAATGACTCATATTGTTCACCAAGAAAAAGAGAATCTTTTTATTAAAAGAACACCAATTACAGATCCCTTATGGCCTATTTATAGTATCTCACTAACAAAATGAAAAAATAGATCGCATCTTTTTTTAAGATCATTTGTGGTGTCCCAGCTTAATAAAAGTGAAAAAAAAAAAAGACTTTCAGGAAAAATAAAACAGAATAAACTGAAAACCTCTGATTACTGAGAACAAAAAAAAGTAATGACATGAAGCTCATGAAATTATGAACAATCACATCCAGGTCAATGCTGTTACCAGATACTTCCCTTTGCAAATACTAAAATATTAAAACCTATGAGTCTTCAGTGAAATAATAGGTTATTTTATGTATTATAGAATTCATGTTTAGAATGCATGTGTGTTTAAGTGTCAAGCAAAATAACTCACATAAAATCACAAAGAGAATTCTAAGTTTCATCAATTGTATTAAAATAATAACTTATTCCTCAGGAATAGTCCTTCCTCTGTATTATCGACAGAACACTGAAAATTATTGCTATTCTATCATGAAATTGCAGTTTCACTAGCATGAGTTTCTTAAAGATAGGGATTAGATTTTCATGTAGCACCAAAAAGTAAGTTTTCTATAAATGGTCCATTGATAAATGATTAAATAAATACATTTTAGAAATTTTTCATTCTAATGATGATCTTGCAAGACAGCAAAAAAGACACAGATGTGTATAACGGACTTGTGGACTCAGAGGGAGAGGGAGAGGGTGGGATGATTTGGGAGAATGGCATTGTAACATGTATACTATCACGTAAGAATCGAATCTCCAGTCTATGCCCGACACAGGATACAGCATGCTTGGGGCTGGTGCATGGTGATGACCCAGAGAGATGTTATGGGGAGGGAGGCGGGAGGGGAGTTCATGTTTGGGAACGCATGTACACCCGTGGTAGATACATGTCAATGTATGGCAAAACCAATACAGTATTGTAAAGTAAAATAAAGTAAAAATAAAAATTAAAATAATAATAATAATAATAATGATGATCTTAACACATTGTTCTTTTATTCTTTTATTTCTTATTCTTTAATCTGTTTATGCTAAAACATTATGCTATATTATATATTGAAAGAATATTATATATATATTTATATAGAGTATGATATCAACTATGCAATACTAAAAATAATACAAAATTTGTATAGAGGAATATTAGGAATTACTTCTGAGTGTTAAATTCTGACATTTATTTTTATTCTTTTTACTTTCTGTTAATGTTCAGCTTTTCTACAGTTAATATGACGTGATTTTATAAACAGTAAAAGTATTTTATTAAAATATACCATTATAACTCTCATTGATCTGATCAATCTAAGCTATGATAAGCACCTACTCTTACATGAACCACCTCTATAGATTATTCTCCTATGAAATCACATACTATTCATTAAAAATAAATGAAGTCGTAATCAGTCCATGTATTTTGACAATATGGCTAGAATGTATCCCTACATTTAGCAGCGGTGCAAAGTAACCATATAATTAAAACAACATTTCAAAAACATTCATTTATAAGTAGTTTTTAAAAATAAAGGTAAAAATATTAAGCTTCAATATTATATACATATATTTCGATCAATGCTATAAATTAGTGACTAGCTATAAGGAGAAAATAATCTAGAAATAAAATTTTAAAATAGCTATGGTAATACCATATATAATGTTCAGTAAACAACTCAAGGAGACTAAAAAAATAATAGGTATGGAGATTCCTTATAAAACTAGGAATAAAATCACTTATGACCCAGCAATCCCACTCCTAGGGATATATCCTGAGGAAACCAAAAAGACACATGTATCCCATTGTTCATTTCAGCACTATTTACACTAGCTAGAACATGGAAGCAACCTAGATGTCTGCCGACAGATGAATGGATAAAGGAGTTGTGGTACATATACACAATGGAATATTACTCAGCCATAAAAAGGAAAACCTTTGAGTCAGTTTTAATGAACCTGGAACCCATTATACAAAGTGAAGTAAGTCAGAAAGAGAAAAATAAATATCATATTCTAACATATATATACAGAATCTAGAGTAATGATACTGAAGAATTTATTTACAGAGCAGCACTGGAGAAACAGACATAGAGAATAGACTTATGGACATGGGGAGAGGGGACGGGAGGGTGAGATGTATGGAGAGAGTAACATGGAAACTTACAGTATCATATGTAAAATAGATAGTCAATGGGAATTTGCTGTATGACTCAGGAAACTCAAACAGGGACTCTGTAGCAACCTAGAGGGGTGGGGTGGGGAGAGAGATGGGAGGCAGGTTCAAAAGGGAGGGGCTATAAGTATACTTATAGCTGATTCATGTTGAGGTTTGATAGAAAACAACAAAATTCTGTAAAGCAATTATCCTTTGATAAAAAATTAATTAAAATAAAAAATAGGTGAAATACCAGGCCAAGTTATTGCTTTAAAAAACTGAGGTCTAGATAGTACTAAGAATATTAAAAGAATACAGTTCCAGAGAGGCGGTCCTAAGATGGCGGAGGAATAGGACGTGAAGACCACTTTCTCCCTCACAAATTCCTCAAAAGAACATTTCAACACTGAGCAAACGCCACAAAACAACTTCTGTAGGCTGGCAGAGGACATCAGGCAACCAGAAAAGCAGACCATTGTCTTGAAAAACAGGTAGGAAAAAATATAAAAGACGAGAAAGGAGACAAAGGAGGTGGGGAGGGAGCTCCGTCCCGGGAAGGGAAGCCCGTCCCGGGAAGGGAATTTTAAGAAGAGAGGTTTCCAAACACCAGGAAACACTCTCCCTGCCGAGCCTGTGGTGAGCCTTGGAAACACAGAGGGCAACATAACAGGAAGGGAAAAATAAATAAATAATTAAAACCAAGAGATCACAAGCCCAACAGTAACTCCCCCAGCGGAAAAGCAGCACAGACGCCTGCATCCACCACTAACAAGTTGGGGCAGGGCAGGGACGCGCGGGAGGCGCGGGCTGCAGTGCTTTGTAAGAATCGGGCAGGAACGCCCCACGCGCAACCAGAACGATCTAACTTGGGCTAGCAAACCAGACTGTGGGATAGCTACCACGCGAAAAGCTCGAACATAAGACACCGCCAGGACCGAGCACAGAACAAAGGACGGAACAGAAAAAGCCGGCTGCAGACCATCCCCCGCCGGGGACAGGCAGCCAGAGCCGTAAGGTCTGGAAAGGGGCAATTGCAGACCCGGAGAGACTTCACTTACCAAACTGCAAGCAGGCTTCTTTGCTAAGACTTCTGGGGGTGCTGGACAGTCATCATCTGCCTCACAAGGGGCGCCAGCGGTCCACCCAGAAAGCTGAGCAGCAGAGGCAGAAAAGGCGACAAGTCGCAGCGATCGCGCTCGCCAAACTCCTGAGCTACTCAGACCCGGGAAGGGGACAAAACGCAGTCCCAACCGATCTGTGCCTCTGAGGGCTACCTGAGCGCCGAACCTGAGCGGCTTAGACCGGGGAAGTGCATGCAGCCTAGGGCCAGCTTCAGACGGTTCCCGGGTGAGCATCGTAGAGCCGGAGCGGTTTGTACGCCGCGAGAAGGGACAGGTCCAGCAGGGCTGAGACACTGTGTGCACACGACAGCGTTATTTGTTTGCAGCATCCCCCCTCCCCACAGCGCGACTGAACTAGTGAGCCTAAAGAACCAGCATAAAGAAGAAGTTAAAACAGAGGGAACCGCCTTGGAAGTGACCCCACACTGCCCACAACATCAGAGAAGGGCCAGATATATTTTTACTATTTTTAAAATCATTCCTTTTTTTTTCTTTTTTCTGACTTCTTTTTTAATAGTTAAGTCTTCTATTTCTCCTCTAATTTTTATTTCTATAACCTATTATTAATATTCAAAAAGAAAAGACTTTTTTTTTTAAGGCAAACACCATATATAGTCTTTGGGTGGTTATTGGTGTTTGTTTTTTTTGTTTGTGTGTGTGTTTTTTTTTTTTTTAATAATTCTTGTGGCTTTTTTTTTTCTTTTTTCCTTCTGCTTCTTTTCTTTAATATTGTATTTTTGAAAATCCAATCTCTTCTCTAGATTTTTAATCTTTGCTCTTCAGTTTTTGTTGTCAATTTTGTACATTTAAAAACCCAAACTTCACTACCCAAGTTTACCTGAGAGCGAGATTACTGGCTTGACCACTCTCTCCTCCTTTGGACTCTCCTTTTTCTCCACCAGGTGGCCTCTGTCTCTTTTCTCCCCCATCTCTTCTCTATCCAACTCTGTGAATCTCTGTGTGCTCCAGACGGTGGAGAACACCTAACGAACTGGTTACTGGCAGGATTTGTCTCTCTTCTTCTCATTCCTCTCTCTTATCCTCCTGGCCACCTCTGTCTACATCCTCCCTCTCCTCTTCCCTGTATAACTCTGTAAATACCTCTGAGCGGTCCAGACTATGGAGCACACATAAGGAAATGACTACTGGCTAGCTTGCTCTCTCCTCTTTTGATCTCACCGCATCTCATTCCAGTCACCTCTGACTACCCCCTCCCTCTTCTCTTCTCCTTGTAACTCAGTGAACCTCTCTGGGTGTCCCTCAATGTGGAGAAACTTTTCATCTTTAACCTAGATGCTTTATTATTGATGCTGTATAGATGGAGAAGTCTAGAGGCTACTGTAAAAATAAAACTGAAAACCAGAAGCAGGAGGCTTAAGTCCAAAGCCTGAAAACATCAGAGAACTCCTGAATACAGGGAAAATTAAGCAATAGGAGCTCATCAAATGCCTCCATACCTACACTGAAACCAAGCTCCACCCAAGGACCAACAAGTTCCGAAACAAGACAAACCACGCAAATTCTCCAGCAACACAGGAACATACTCATGAGCTTCAATATACAGGCAACTCAAAGTTACTCCAAAACCTCTGATGTCTCATAACCCATTACTGATCACTCCACTGCACTCCAGAGAGAAGAAACCCAGCTCCACCCACCAGAACTCCAACACAAGCCTCCCTAACCAGGAAACCTAGACGAGCCACTGATACAACCCCACCCACAGTGAGGAAGCTCCATAATAAAGAAAACTCCACAAATTACCAGAATATAAAAAGGCCACCCCAAACGCAGCAATATAATCAAGATGAAGAGACAGAGGAATACTCAGCAGGTAAAGGAACAGGAGGGTTGCCCACCAAACCAAACAAAAGAGGAAGAGGTAGGGAATCTACCTGAGAAAGAATTCCGAATATTGATAGTGAAAATGATCCAAAATCTTGAAATCAAAATGGAATCACAGATAAATAGCCTAGAGACAAGGATTGAGAAGATGCGAGAAAGGTTTAACAAGGACCTAGAAGAAATAAAAAAGAGTCAATATATAATGAACAACGCAATAAATGAGATCAGAAACACTCTGGAAGCAACAAATAGCAGCATAACAGAGGCAGAAGATAGGATTAGTGAAATAGAAGATAGAATGGTAGAAATAAATGAATCAGAGAGGAAACAAGAAAAACGAATTAAAAGAAATGAGGACAATCTCAGAAACCTCCAGGACGATATGAAATGCTCCAACATTCGAATTATAGGAGTCCCAGAAGAAGAAGACAAAAAGAAAGACCATGAGAAAATCCTTGAGGAGATAATAGTTGAAAACTTCCCTAAAATGGGGAAGGAAATAATCACCCAAGTCCAAGAAACACGGAGAGTTCCAAATAGGATAAACCCAAGGTGAAACACCCCAAGAAACATATTAATCAAATTAACAAAGATCAAACACAAAGAACAAATATTAAAAGCAGCAAGGCAAAAACAACAACTAACACACAAGGGGATTCCCATAAGGATAACAGCTGATCTTTCAATAGAAACTCTTCAGGCCAGGAGGGAATGGCAAGACATACTTAAAGTGATGAACGAAAATAACCTACAGCCCAGATTACTGTACCCAGCAAGGATCTCATTCAAATACGAAGGAGAAATCAAAAGCTTTACAGACAAGCAAAAGCTGACAGAATTCAGCACCACCAAACCAGCTCTCCAACAAATACTAAAGGATCTTCTCTAGACAAGAAACACAAAAAGGGTGTATAAACCCGAACCCAAAACAATAAAGTAAATGGTAACAAGATCACACTTATCAATAATTACCTTAAACGTAAATGGGTTGAATGCCCCAACCAAAAGACAAAGACTGGCCGAATGGATACAAAAACAAGACCCCTCTAGATGCTGCTTACAAGAGATCCACCTCAAAACAAGGGACACATACAGACTGAAAGTGAAGGGCTGGAAAAAGATATACCACGCAAATAGAGACCAAAAGAAAGCAGGAGTGGCAATACTCATATCCGATAAAATAGACTTCAAAACAAAGGCTGTGAAAAGAGACAAAGAAGAACACTACATAATGATCAAAGGATCAAACCAAGAAGAAGATATAACAATTATAAATATATATGCACCCAATATAGGAGCACCGCAATATGTAAGACAAATGCTAACAAGTATGAAAGGGGAAATCAACAATAACACAATAATAGTGGGAGACTTTAATACCCCACTCACACCTATGGACAGCTCAACTAAACAGAAAATCAACAAAGAAACGCAAACTTTAAATGATACATTAGATCAGTTAGACCTAATTGATATCTATAGGACATTTCACCCCAAAACAATGAATTTCACCTTTTTCTCAAGTGCTCATGGAACATTCTCCAGGATAGATCACATCCGGGGCCATAAATCTAAACTTGATAAATTCAAAAAAATCAAAATCATTCCAAGCATCTTTTCTGACCGTAATGCATTAAGATTAGATCTCAATTACAGGAGAAAAGCTATTAAAAATTCCAACATATGGAGGTTGAATGACACAATTCTGAATAACCAACAAGTCACAGAAGAAATCAAAAAAGAAATCAAAATATGCATAGAAACTAATGAAAATGAAAACACAACAACCCAAAACCTGTGGGACACTATAAAAGCAGTGCTAAGAGGAAAGTTCATAGCAATACAGGCATACCTCAAGAAACAAGAAAAAAGTCAAATAAATAACCTAACTCTACACCTAAAGCAACTAGAAAAGGAAGAATTAGAGAACCCCAGAGTTAGTAGAAGGAAAGAAATCTTAAAAATTAGGGCAGAAATAAATGCAAAAGAAAAAAAAGAGACCATAGCAAAAATCAACAAAGCCAAAAGCTGGTTCTTTGAAAGGATAAATAAAATTGACAATTAGCCAGACTCATCAAGAAGCAGAGAGAGAAAAATCAAATCAATAAAATTAGAAATGAAAATGGAGAGATCACAACAGACAACACAGAAATACAAAGGATCATAAGAGACTACTATCAGCAGTTATACGCCAATAAAATGGACAACGTGGAAGAAATGGACAAATTCCTAGAAAAGTACAATTTTCCAAAACTGAACCAGGAAGAAATAGAAAATCTTAACAGACCCATCACAAGCACGGAAATTGAAACTGTAATCAGAAATCTTCCAGCAAACAAAAGCCCAGGTCCAGACGGCTTCACAGCTGAATTCTACCAAAAATTTCGAGAAGAGCTAACACCTATCCTACTCAAACTCTTGCAGAAAATTGCAGAGGAAGGTAAACTTCCAAACTCATTCTATGAGGCCACCATCACCCTAATACCAAAAGCTGACAAAGATGTCACAAAAAAAGAAAACTACAGGCCCATATCACTGATGAACATAGATGCTAAAATCCTCAACAAAATTCTAGCAATCAGAATCCAACAACACATTAAAAAGATCATACACCATGACCAAGTGGGCTTTATCCCAGGGATGCAAGGATTCTTCAATATCCACAAATAAATCAATGCAATTCACCACATTAACAAATAGAAAAATAAAAACCATATGATTATCTCAATAGATGCAGAGAAGGCCTTTGACAAAATTCAACATCCATTTATGATAAAAACTCTCCAGAAAGCAGGAATAGAAGGAACATACCTCAACATAATAAAAGCTATATATGACAAACCCACAGCAAACATTATCCTCAATGGTGAAAAATTGAAAGCATTTCCCCTAAAGTCAGGAACAAGACAAGGGTGCCCACTTTCACCGCTACTATTCAACATAGTTTTGGAAGTTTTGGCCACAGCAATCAGAGCAGAAAAAGAAATAAAAGGAAACCAAATTGGAAAAGAAGAAGTAAAACTCTCACTGTTTGTAGATGACATGATCCTCTACATAGAAAACCCTAAAGACTCCACCAGAAAATTATTAGAGCTCATCAATGAATATAGTAAAGTTGCAGGATATAAAATCAACACACAGAAATCCCTTGCATTCCTATACACTAATAATGAGAAAGTAGAAAAAGAAATTAAGGAAACAATTCCATTCACCATTGCAACGAAAAGAATAAAATACTTAGGAATATATCTACCTAAAGAAACTAAAGACCTATACAGAGAAAACTATAAAACACTGGTGAAAGAAATCAAAGAGGACACTAATAGATGGAGAAGTATACCAGGTTCATGGATCGGAAGAATCAATATAGTGAAAAGGAGTATACTACCCAAAGCAATTTACAAATTCAACGCAATCCCTATTAAGCTACCAGCCATATTTTTCACAGAACTAGAACAAATAATTTCAAGATTTGTATGGAAATACAAAAAACCTAGAATAGCCAAAGCAATCTTGAGAAAGAAGAATGGAACTGGAGGAATCAACTTGCCTGACTTCAGGCTCTACTACAAAGCCACAGTCATCAAGACAGTATGGTACTGGCACAAAGACAGAAATATAGATCAATGGAACAAAATAGAAAGCCCAGAAATAAATCCACACACATATGGACACCTTATCTTTGACAAAGGAGGCAAGAATATACAATGGAGTAAAGACAATCTCTTTAACAAGTGGTGCTGGGAAAACTGGTCAACCACTTGTAAAAGAATGAAACTAGATCACTTTCTAACACCACACACAAAAATAAACTCAAAATGGATTAAAGATCTAAATGTAAGACCAGAAACTATAAAACTCCTAGAGGAGAATATAGGCAAAACACTCTCAGACATAAATCACAGCAGGATCCTCTATGATCCACCTCCCAGAATTCTGGAAATAAAAGCAAAAATAAACAAATGGGATCTAATTAAAATTAAAAGCTTCTGTACAACAAAGGAAAACATAAGCAAAGTGAAAAGACAGCCTTCTGAATGGGAGAAAATAATAGCAAATGAAGCAACTGACAAACAACTAATCTCAAAAATATACAAGCAACTTATGCAGCTCAATTCCAGAAAAATAAACGACCCAATCAAAAAATGGGCCAAAGAACTAAATAGACATTTCTCCAAAGAAGACATACGGATGGCTAACAAACACATGAAAAGATGCTCAACATCACTCATTATTAGAGAAATGCAAATCAAAACCACAATGAGGTACCACTTCACACCAGTCAGAATGTCTGCGATCCAAAAATCTGCAAGCAATAAATGCTGGAGAGGGTGTGGAGAAAAGGGAACCCTCCTACACTGTTGGTGGGAATGCAAACTAGTACAGCCACTATGGAGAACAGTGTGGAGATTCCTTAAAAAATTGCAAATAGAACTCCCTTATGACCCAGCAATCCCACTGCTGGGCATACACACCGAGGAAACCAGAATTGAAAGAGACACATGTACCCCAATATTCATCGCAGCACTGTTTATAATAGCCAGGACATGGAAACAACCTAGATGTCCATCAGCAGATGAATGGATAAGAAAGCTGTGGTACATATACACAATGGAGTATTACTCAGCTGTTAAAAAGAATACATTTGAATCAGTTCTGATGAGATGGATGAAACTGGAGCCGATTATACAGAGTGAAGTAAGCCAGAAAGAAAAACACCAATACAGTATACTAACACATATATATGGAATTTAGAAAGATGGCAATG
The DNA here is from genome assembly GCF_023091745.1 of Budorcas taxicolor. NCBI lineage: Eukaryota > Metazoa > Chordata > Mammalia > Artiodactyla > Bovidae > Budorcas > Budorcas taxicolor. The sequence continues at coordinate 18,154,687 of NC_068917.1, read as the reverse complement.
ACGACCTGTATGCAAGACAGCAAAAAAGACACAGATGTGTATAACGGACTTTTGGACTCAGAGGGAGAGGGAGAGGGTGGGATGATTTGGGAGAATGGCATTGTAACATGTATACTATCATGTAAGAATCGAATCGCCAGTCTATGTCCGACGCAGGATATAGCATGATTGGGCTGGTGCCCCAGAGAGATGTTATGGGGAGGGAGGTGGGAGAAGGGTTCATGTTTGGGAACGCATGTACACCCGTGGTGGATTCATGTCAATGTATGGCAAAACCAATACAGCATTGTAAAGTAAAATAAAGTTAAAAAAAAAATAAAATAAAATAAAAAGAAAAAAAAAAAACAAGAATACAGTTCCATCATCAAATGAATTGTTTTCAATCATAAATTATAACCTCTGAATGTATAAGGCAGATATGACTTTATATATGGTTTAAATTATTCTAACTGCTTGATTGTTCTAAGATTTCCACAGCACAATTTCATTTTTAGGAAATGAACTTCTATGTTACATAAGATTTGGACTCAAACTCTACTTAACAATTTAACTGTGTTCTAGCCAATTTACTTAACTGCTATAAACTATACTTTTCCATCAATAGAGGGGTGAATAATACCAACTCATGGTGATGCTGGGAGGAATGTATCATGCACTATACAGACCCCAAGGACTCATGGACTGTAGCCCACCAGGCTCCTCTGTCCATGGATTTTTCCAGGCAAGGATACTGGAGTGGGTTCCATTTCTTCCTCCAGGGGATCTTTCTGACCCAGGGATCAAACCCACGTCTCCTGCACTGGCAGGTGGGTTCTGTACCACTGTCACCTGGGAAGCCCACTTGGCTCCCTCCCCACTCACAAAAGACTAAACTTATGGAAAGTAGGTGATATCTAACATGCCTGACACATCCTGAAAACAAGCTATACTAAAGTGATCCTAACCATGAAATGTGGTGTATCTTAAATATGGTTATCCAGAAAAGCCTTCTGACTCTCAACAAACTCACAAACTTGTTACACACAACACTTCAAACTAGGTGGAGACCAAGGCATCTTCCAGAGGCTATCTTCTCGCTAGTCACACAAAAGTTGCAACTGCAGATTGAATCCTTTTGTCCGTGTCAAGAGGTCAGACCAATATTAGTGAATCTCAGAAGAGACATCTAGAATGTGTGTGGACAAAGGTGAGATGGAAATGGTGCAGCTGAGCGAGTGTTTCAGGTGGTCTATTCGCAATATGCTTCACACACACAGACACCTACTTGCAGAGCATGTCTTCTACATGGAAAATTTATGACTTCATCACCTGAAAGTAAAAGTCACTCAGTCATGTCCAGTTCTTTGAGACTGCATGGCCTATACAGTCCATGGGATTCTCCAGGCCAGAATACCGGACTGGGCAGCTGTTCTCTTCTCCAGGGGATCTTCCCAACCCAGGGATCATAACCAGGTCTCCTGCTCGGTAGGCAGATTCTTTACCAGCTGAGCCACCAGGGAAGCCCACATCACCTGAAGCCACTTCAGGTGATGGAAACTGCACCATTTCCTTCTCATGTTTGTCCACACATATCCTAGATGTCTCTTGCTTCTGATTATGCAAGTGAGTATCTGTGTGTGTGTGAAGCTTAATGCAAATGATGACCAGTTCCTCATATCTCCTTTGAAATGTGATTTTACTGCCCCTCCATCAACAGATAGGCTGTCTTCATCCTTCCTTTGAATCTAGGCTACCCTTGTGACTAGATATGTCAACTAAAATGTAGAAATGACGATGGCTCTGTTCTGAACCTATATCTCACCAAGTCTTGTGTGCTTTCTTAGAGTCCTCTTTACCATGTGACATGGGCTCCATCTCTCCTTTTGCTCCATCAGTCAGCTAATCAATAGCCAAACCTACGAGTGAAGCCCCTCTGAATGGCTGTCAAAAGAAGTTAGAAGGAGAGGTGAGTGAAGCACCATTAGCCAAGACTGGTCCATAACATGGGAACTATCCAGCAAACCTGCAGATTCTTAGACTACAATAATGCTTATTATTTGGAGACAGATTTGGGGTAGTAAACTACACATCATAGCTAGATATATGGCGTGAGGTTTACAGCATGACCTGGGAAGAAATAAATGTTCTAGTTAATTTCATGTTAAACTGAAATCTCTTAATCCTCATTACTTCCTTGACACTTGTCCTGTGGAAACAAAAAGGATTTAAGCTTTCACCTATGAACCCTTTAAAAGCAAGATGAGTGTTTTGTCCATTTTTGAATGTTCAGCTCCTGTTTCCAGTAGGGTGCAGGGGTTAAGAATATGGGCTTTGACATTAGATTTCCTAGGTCTGAAACCTGCCTAGGTGACCTTAGGCAAACTGTTTAATGTTTACAAGCCCAAGTTTCATAATCTCTAATATTAGAATAATAATACTATCAACTTAATAAAAATTAAATAATGCAACCATCATTATGACTGATGTTGATTCATAATCAGTTGTTATGAATCAACTGAAGCATAACTATGTTCATTATCATTAGATGCTAAAAAAATGGTAAAAAAAAAAACACAACAACTTTAAAATGGGTGAGCAGAGAACTCTGAGGTTATTATCATTTTGCCCCTATAATTATAGAATTCAATATACACCCCTCAGGGAACTCAGTACTATTTGACTAATCATGCCAAGAATGACTATTTGTTGGAATATGGGGAAAACAGTGATAGATTTTCCTGACATCATTAAATGCATTTACCTCAGGACATTAAACACCAGAAAACTCAGCACTTTGAAAGACAGATGTAAAAACCTAGTGGATGTTGCAAGCCTGATATATTTTGCAAATAAACTATAGCTGGTGGATCAGGTGAGGGCCAAGATCCTCCCTTCTCCTCAACCCAGTTTCTGCCTCAGTTATTCTCCAAAACAATGCCATTTTGAACACATAAGATGATGTTGGATTATGCGTCATCTGAATGGAGGCAAAAGTTCTACTGAAACCAGGTTCTGATTTTTTTCCAAAAAAGTGATTTCCAGACACTCCACATGTATTTCCCAGAACTTCTAGATTGTATTTACAATCAATAGATTGGATTAACAAATAGTTTTGCACCAATTTCTATGACACTGTGTAGCCATTTACAAAAAGTAAAACTTGGTACTGACCAGTGTTAGGAGTATAAGCTTCACATGTCTTATCTGTTCAGGAAAAAAGTGAAAGACTGTTGGGCGGTCTATGGAATGCTAGTGTATTTAATAAGTACTAAATTGAGCCCTCTTTTAGGATTGCCAAGAACAGTTACATATACTTTAAATTGTGGCAGGCTTGCAAAGACTTTTGACATTCCCTAAGGAAAATTATTACTATTATATCAAAAAAGATCTGAATAATCTAAATTAATAATAATCTAAAATAATCTGAAATATTGGACCAAAATTATATGTCATCAGTTCCATAAGTCATATTTTTATTATTTTTAATTTTAAGCTAATGTTACACTTATCCAAAGGTTGCAAAATAATAGAGTCCACCTATACCCTTTACTCAGCTTCCCTCAGGTAATTCAGTTAACTAGTTTTTTATTAATAACTTATTTTGGTTCCATGATCCTGTCCAGGATCCAGTATTATATTTAGTTGGTTTTTCTCCCTAGTTTCCTTCGACCTATGATAGTACTTTGGCCTTATTTTGTCTTAGGTGATCTTGACAATTTTGAAGAGTGTTGGCCAGTTATTTTGTAGACTATCCCTCTGTTTGTATTTGCCAGCTGTTTTCCCACAGTTAGATCCTGCTAGTTCACCATATCAAGGTGATGTTGCTATGTCTTACAAATGTTGATGTGAACATTATTCACTTGATTAACATGGTATCTGTGGAGTTTCTGCACCATCAAGATTTTGCCCTCTGTAATTAAAAAATATCTTTCAGAGAAACACTTGGAAAGTAGGCAAATTTCTTGTTTCTCCTTAAACTTTTTCCCACTAAATTTATCAGTCATGAGTGTACCTTATCTGCAACAATTATTACTGATCTGTGCATTTTTAGAAACATTTTAACATATCTGTAATCAGGATGCATCTTAAAATGGATGGGCCCTCACCATTGCTATCAGGCAGCCAGTGGCCACAGGTGGCTGTCAGTGACCAAATGTGTTTCTTATTTCTAGTTTCATAACTGAACAAAGGCTACCATTGTACAATTTAAATGAAAAACCATTTATAAGTTAATTGAGGCAGGACTATGAACCCTGGTGAAATTCTTCCATTCTCATTGTCTGGTAAGAAGAAGGGACCAACAATAAAACACAGAAAATCTAGCAGATAAGAGATTTCATGATACGCTGCCTAGCAATGACCATGATAGCACCAAGTGAAATAACATGATTTAAAAAAATAATTTTTAAATCTACAACTGTGACACAGTCAAAATGAAATTTTAAAAGGTCAAAAAAAGTCAGACCTAAACTTTCTCAAATATTGAGAATGTCTTAACAAATGTCCTTTATATATCCCTTTTAAAAATACTGACACCAAAGTTATACTTTTACAGATTGCATAAACTAGCCTAAAATACTGCTAATTGATAAGCCACTGCACCATTGTTTGGTAGTGCATATGCTTTCTTCAACATCTTCGAGGAAAATGTTTTAAATATTTTAATCACTGACCTTTATTTCAATTATGTAGCAAAGTACTCGGAGAAGGCAATGGCATCCCACTCCAGTACTCTTGCCTGGAAAATCCCATGGACGGAGGAACCTGGTGGGCTGCAGTCCATGGGGTCGCTAAGAGTCGGGCACGACTGAGCAACTTCACTTTCACTTCTCACTTTCATGCATTGGAGAAGGAAATGGCAACCCACTCCAGTGTTCTTGCCTGGAGAATCCCGGGGATGGGGGAGCCTGGTGGGTTGCCGTCTATGGGGTTGCACAGAGTCAGACATGACTGAAGTGACTTCGCAGCTTAGCAGCAAAGTACTGAACTGAAGGTAATCCATATTTTAAGTGGGGATCAGGATTTCATTTGGCAAAAACTCAGGTGTTTTTGTTTCTGGAATAGTTTCCTGTCCACTAACATAGATTAGTAGTCAAAGTTACACACCTGTGTTCACTGTCTAGTCTTCTACAGGGCAAGTGGGATACTTGGGTTAGGTGGTGCATATTCCCCATACTTTTAAACACCTCCAAGTTAAAAAAAATTACATGTGGCCCATTAACATGCATCATACAGGAAGAAGCATAACATAGTAGGCACATGCAGTAGTTCCCTGACTGCTACTAGTGTACATTCTGAACTGAAGCCAAAGGAAAGTCAATGTCTATTTGTAAAGTTATCTGCCAAATGCAGAACAACGATTTTCAGTTTGACTTTTCTGGTATAATGAGAAGTTCATCCAATGTTTCTGGGACATGGTTTCCTCATCTGTAAAACAAGGCAACTGGAAACAGCAAGACGTAGAATGTAGAGAACTACATTCTAAAATGAAGTGAGAAAAAATAAAACTGTTAGTGCTAAAGGCAATTATTTTCTTAATTAAATTTTAGTAGATTTTCATTCTATGTGCATTCATGTCTATGTGTATAAAGTCTCATAATGTCTCAACGTAACTTCTTACTGGAGTCATTGTCCGTAACAAAGTCTGAAAGTCATGAGATTATACCATCTCTAAGAATAGTTTTAGCCTTACATCCTGTGGTATAAGCCAACTTGTGGCAAATGAGTACTTAAACCACTTCATTTAGAAACAGATGCTGAAGGGCACTGACTGATGTAGTAGCCATTTTTTGCCACATGTGACTATGTACATTAAATCAATTATAATTAAAATGAAATTAAATATTAAGTTCCTTAGTTACAGCAGATATCTTTCCAGTGCTTTATAACCACATGTGGATAGTAGCCACTATACTGGAGAGTACATATATAGAACATTTGCATCATTTTAAAAAGTTCTATTAGGGAGCCCTCCCCTAGAACCATTCCATCCATTTACCAGTCTGTTAAACCTAGCATAATTAACCCAATCTTGGGACTAGTAAAATAGATTTCATTAAATTTGTATCTAGATGAGGAGAAAACTCTAACTTAATTCTTAATTCACAGCTTAGTGCTTTATTCACATACTGTTCATTTCACCATTTCAGACTATTTCCTTCCTTGCCATTAATTTGCCACAGCGTCTTATCCTTCCATTGGATTGTTTTCTAGCTTTTCTTTAAAATTGCATTCTCACGTGGGTGAATGACACTCCCATGCTTTATTTTGCTTTCATCCATTTCCAAATTTAACATGAGGTCATGCCAAAGAAACCTTATCCCCCTGGAACTTTTAATTTTTCATTCCTTGTTATTCCTACCTGGTTCATGTGAAAGAGAAAATTAAGGGAAAAAGTTTCCAGTTTTGGTTGCTTTGTAGAGGTGCGATTTCTCCTTCTACATAAACCTGCTTTAATCTAAGATCATTAGTTTTGATGACTGGCATTTGACAAACAGATGAGGTTGAAATAATTTTTAACAGGTGTATGCATCATTTTTTATGACGTTGTTCAGAAGAATCGCTAAAACCTAAGTCAAGACATACAGATTTTAATTTGTGTAAGTTATGTATATTATTTTTTTTTATTTCCTTTTTCTGTTTTATGGGCATGCCATTTGGCTTCTAGGATTTTAGTTCCCCAGTGGTTGAACCTCAGCCCTCAGCAGTGATAGCTCAGAATCCTAACCACCAGACTACCAGGGAACTCCTGACATATGGATAATTTCTGTTGCTAATCTGCTTTTGTAAGTTGGACTAAGTCTCCAAATTTGTTCTATGATTTCTTCTTGCTTCATAAAATAAAAATAATTTCTAGTGGTATTACCTCCCTTAGTGGAACTATTACAAGGGTAAACTGCCAGTATAAACAAGTATTTGCTCATTGAGAAGTGTTAGAAAACAGAAACGTCACTACTCTAATATTCTGATTTTTTGAATTCATTGTATATGCCATATATTCACCATTTTGCTGTTTTAGAGACAACAGCATTCCTTCCATATATGTTAAATAAGTGGATAGATGGGAGGATGGATGAACAGATGGATAAATGAATGTGTAGATTGATTCTAAATTGTTGACTTCAAAAAACATTCTTAAATTAAGAAATATACATAAATACATATAATAAATATATTTCATTGATTTAAATCCTACCTTATTTCAAAAGGGGCTTCCCTGATAGCTCAGTTTGTAAAGAATCTGCCTGCAATGCAGAAGACCCTGGTTAGATTCCTGGGTCAGGAAGATCCACAGATAGGCTACCCACTCCAGTATTCTTGGGCTTCCCTTGTGGCTCAGCTGGTAGAGTCCACCTGCAATGTGGAAGACCTAGGTTCAATCCCTGGGTTGGGAAGATCCCCTGGAGAAGGGAAAGGCTACCCACTCCAGTATTCTGGCCTGGAGAATTACATGCACTGTATAGTCCATGGGGTCACGAGGAGTTGGACACCACTGAGCGGATTTCACTTTCACTTTATTCCAAAAGAGTATTCAATACAGGATGATATTCATATTACATGAATGGCATAAATATCAAGATGTATTTAACTACAGAAATTCCATATTTGAATACTCTAGGCTAGACCATGCTTCGGAGAAGGCAATGGCACCCCACTCCAGTACTCTTGCCTGGAAAATCCCATGGACGGAGGAACCTAGTGGGCTGCAGTCCATGGGGTCGCTAAGAGTCGGACACGACTGAACGACTTCACTTTCACTTCTCACTTTCATGCACTGGAGAAGGAAATGGCAGCCCATTCCAGTGTTCTTGCCTGGAGAATCCCAGGGATGGGGGAGCCTCGTGGGCTACCATCTATGGGGTCGCACAGAGTCAGACACGACTGAAGCGACTTAGCAGCAGCAGCAGACCATGCTTTGTTACTAACACATTGTATGACCTTAGAAGCAGTTTGCATGTGAGTTTGCAAAAGGAAGCTTAAAGACACCAACTGTAAATTAATCTCTGCCATGATTTTGTTAGCTTGTTCCTTTTGTGGAGAGAGGGACTTCCTCATTCCATTAAAAAATAAACAAAAGCCCATGACTATGACTTTCACCACTTCTCTGATCAATATTCTTCTCTAAAATACAAATGCATGGATCAGTGGCTATTTTAAGATAGCCGTTTGATCATTAGTCATTAAAACAGAACATTATCAAGCATTACTGAGATGAAGAAGCTCAGGAGGGACATCATCCTTCTACTAATATCCGGTCTCAGTTTATAATGACCCTGCGGTAAGATTTTCACCTTCCACCACTGCTGCCTGCAGCACCACTGATTTATTGACAGTGAGTTAATAAAGCGTCCTTAGATACTGCCCTAAAATATTAAAAATAGTTAACATGAGCTTCAATTTATTGTCCCTAGTTTAGAAAAGGCAAACAAAAGTCAATTTGAAATAACACATATAAAGTGCTTGGAATCACAGATCTCAATAAAGGTTAACTATCATTACTATCTTCATTTTTGAATGGAGAAATCACGTATTCAAGTTCATTGCATTATGAAAGTCCCTTTAGATTATTAAATGGAATACATATTAAACATGAAGAAAAATACAGACAAAGTATAGTTTGATGTATTTTTAAAATTCCTAAATCATCACATGTTAGAACTAGACAGGTTCCCAGAAGCCACGTAATCAACACCTCTGATTTAATGATGAGGAAATGGTGGTCCCGAGGATGATGGTCACAGAGGCTGTGGTCATTTATCTTACTTAAGATAGACATGGTGGAACAGATGACTCAGCTCTTGATGTACCACTATCTTTTAATATTTAACAATATTCTTCCTCAATTGAAAATTCTGAAGGATATATCATTGTCCTACCAAGAAAAATAATTTTTGCAATACACACTTGGTTGCATTTGTTTCACTAACTACAGCAGCATCTAAGGTGGTACCTTGGCAGGCAGGGATGTAAGAGCAGAGAGGGAAGAGTGTTTAAAGGGAAGGGGTTAGCAGGTATAAAAGCCTAGACAAAGCAAAAAGTCTTCCTTTAGAGGAAGAAAAAACAATGCAGTATGTCTGATGCACAGATGGAAAAGCGAGAAAGAGGGAAGGTTAATAAATGAGACTAAACAAGAAGAAGGAGACAAAGCATACACGTTCTTGTAAGCTATACAGAGCCATTACCAAATACTACCAGCATTTTAGTTCAGATTTGTCTTTTGAGGAAATGAAAACACAGAGGCAGGTAAGTTGTCATGGAAGTGGGAATGCATAAAAAGGGGGGGAAACATTGAAATGAGATATTTCAGGAGAAACCTGAAGCAAAGAAATCATGGATGCTTTTGGTGAGACAATTTGGGAAGCCAAATTTGAAAGGGATGTGGTGTCACTGTATTAAACACTCTTTTGGAATAAGATAGGATTTAAATCAACAGAATGGTAGGAGATATTTTACTTCTTTTAGAAGGCTAAGTAGTATTTGTTTTATATGGTCTTCATGTAATTACTCCAGATTATGAAAGTGGAAAGATTCAGGGATCAAATGATAATTATTAGTTTACAAATATTGACACTTTCCAAGGTAAAAAGCAGATATTAACCAGTTCAAATCATTTGCACATTCAGCATTTTATATTAAGCTCAGAGTTAAATGTATAACCTTAAAAATAGTGCATAAAATTTATAGCAAGAACTGAATGGGCTTTTCAGCCTTTTTCTTTTTGAGTCAAGACTCCTGTGAGATTTGGAACAGATTTACTTCATGAAAGATTTAAAATAGTTTAGAAGTGTAAAATTAGCTGAGAATCTTAGGACTCAGAGAAACCAGAGAGGAAATACTAATGAAACATTATAGAATTGTAGACCTGGATTACCAGCAAGGTATTTGCCTTTATAATGACTTTTAAGTGACATTAAAAAAAAAAAGACTAGAAATTAGAAGAGTGAAAATCTGTAATACTAGCCAGAAGAAAACACTGCATGTATATTACTGAAATCAACAGAGAAGAACATAATAAGAGAAAGATCGCTAGAGTAGGGAGTAAGACAATGAGCTTTGACATCATTTCACTTCTCAGTGTTATCATTCATTCCATCTGACCAAAAAGAGCATTTTGGGGGAAAGAAAGTTTATCTTGTTCAATATTACTACAGAAAGTTTCAGAAGGAGTCTTTTGACAGTCTGATTCTACCTGCCAATCCATCACTTTGTCATAAAAAAAAAATCTATATTGCTTTTTCCCTATTTGAACTGCAAATTCAATAGAGATTTATTTGAGCAGTATAAAATACCTAATTTGTATATACAACAAAATACGTGATTTCAAAAATCAACTATTAAGGTTTTTATTAGTAACAAAATTTGTGTTGTAATAATACACACTAGACTTGCAATGACTGTTATGTTATCACTTACTTATGTCAAGTAATTTTTCCCTATTAAGAACTTCCAATTAAATAAATTTTTAAAATAAAAAATTTTTTTAAAGAACTTCCAATGAGTCTCTTTCTATACATTTTTTCTCCTTACTTTTATCACTTTCTCTGTCCTTGTATAGGTAGCTAGCCTATTTTCATAAAATATTTGAAAGTGTCACTCAGTCATGTCTGACTTTTGTGACCCCATGAACTGTAGCCCACCAGGCTCCTCTGTCCATGGAATTCTTCAGGCAAGATTACTAGAGTGGGTAGCCATTCCCTTTTCCAGGGGATCTTCCCAACCCAGGGACTGAAACCAGGTCTCCCTCATTGCAGGTGGGTGATTAACCATCTGAGCCACCAAGGAAGCCTCATAAAATATTTGCCTATTTTTAAAGTTTCTATCCTTGAATGTGTGCATCATTATCTGCTCTTATCAGTTTCTTCTGGAATTATCTTCTTAATGTACTAACCATAAAGTCTTAGTGATTAAGCACTTTATCAATTTAGCTTTGTGTCATTGATTTTGCATCAAAAAGCTTCAGTTGTAAGAGTTAATAGAATTTTTCAATGCCAGATATTTGGCAGTTTAATAATTTGGAATCTTTAGTTTGTTATAAATAAGTGACTTATTTTATAAATTTAAGTTTTGTGTACTATATAATAATTGTGGTTTTCCTAGGATCTAATTATAACTCATATTGTGTATAAAATATATTCACACAATAGACACTAGTTTCCTGGAAGAAAACATAAAATCAATAATTCAAGACAATTGGGTATTGTTAAAGAAAATTTCACATTGATCAAAGATTCCACAGTTGACATACTAGGTAGTATGTTGTGTTTTTATTTTACATATGCTTCTGAGTTACATGGAAGTTAAAATATTATCCTCTTGGAATGCATTTCAGCCTACTTCAGCCAAGAACTAAGCAGTTTCATTTATTGTTCTAGAGATTATTTATCAGTAATAGATCCATTCATTTTACATATTTTCTTGGTTATATTCATAAACTCTATAATCTGGAGCAAATTAAACTCTCTATGCTTCAGTTTCCCTTATGCAAAACAGGAATTGTATGAACATTTACTGACAGAATTATTATAAAAATGAGACAATTCAATAAATATATAATATATAGGAGATCAGGTAGCATGTAGAAACCGTATAATATTAATGAAGATATTAATAGGAAAACATTATCTCCCTAAAGGAAAGATACATCCATTTGGCGGCATGGAATTATGATTTGTTAGTGTATAGAATACCCTTGTGTGAATACTCCATACAACATTTATCTGTTCTAATGACCACGGCATTTTGTTTATTTCCAGTTTGTGACTATTACAAATAATCTCACTATACTCTTGTACGTGTCTCCTTGTGCATATGTGTGAGAGTTTCGCTTGGCTATATCCCTAACAGGGAATATACATATATTCAAGTTTGACAGGTAATGCCGAATACTTTCCCAGGTGGTTGTATCATTCATACGACCACCAGCACTATTGGAGAATTCCAGAGGACACTGCCTTTTAGTTTTTAGGCATTGTGGTGATGTTTAATGACAGTTCATTTTGGTTTAATATACATTTACTGATTATTTATGAGGTTAACCATCTTCATATATATTTGCTGGCCATTCCCTGAAGTGACCAAGCCACTTGCCTATATCTTAAACATTTTAATTAAAATGTAACTCAAAAATAAGCTTTATAAAATCTAACACTAATCCAGACAGGATTTTTGTATGATTATTCTAAAGATATTGATCAAGGAATGAGTTAACCCACTTTCAATGATTTCTACATTTCCTGCATCACCTATATATCTCAAGGCAGGAACCAGTCCTTGAGACCACTGATTACTCTTGCATCTAGGCCTGCTGAGCTCCAAATTAATTGTGGGAATTTACACTACCTCTCATTTTTGACAAGCCCTAGACTAAAACTTTTGTCCTTGTAACTTTCTGTGACTATCAAGTTTTCTGCTCAGCCATCAATCATCACACCATTCTTTTACAAAAATAGCAAATTCTTCAGCAAAGCTCACAATTCTTGGATCATCTCTCTTGATTTTTGTTTTGTTTTGTTTTAACCTCTCACAAATCTTGGACATTTGATTATTCACTGCACTGTAAAATCTCTAATGTATTCAGACTTTTGTTTTCCTTTCTGTACAATATTTCTAGTTTTCCTCATTGGGTGGTTTGGACTAATTAACCAAGTAAGCATTACTGCAAGGTAAACTCAGTACTACCACTTAACCTTTACCAGCCCTTTCATTGCAATTTATTAATTTTCTTATTTGTCTTGTATTTATTTTAGTTCCTGATTTTTATATTAAGTATAAAAAACAGTATCAAGTAAGCAATTAGTATAAATGTATTACAATCAACATGGGAAGTAGAAACAGTCCTTGCACCAACGTGCCTTTTTTGCTTTACTTCCATTTTTCCCTAATTGATTTTTCAAGAGTGGCTATATCAAACAAAGAAACAAATGTCACCTGAACTATTTTGAAGATCCTCAGGTTAATTCTCCTCTGTAATAGTTACCTTCCCTTTCACTTACAGCATGCACAAGGCACTATGCCAAGCATTTTAATTTTTTTCAAGAGCCTTGAAAATAATTTGACAAGTATGCTATATTATTCTGTTGATAAAAAGCTGAATTCTAGAGAAGATAAATAGCATATCTAAAGTCATATAGTTTTAAAGGGTTAGCAGTTGAATTTAACTCCAAATCTGTTATTGGCCAAAAATCATCTGATTAACTCCCACATAAGTTCAAACAAAATAAAGAATAAACTATAAATCCTCAGCAGGAAAAAAAAAAGGCGGGGGGGGCTGTTTGTTCCTGATAATATGTTTAGTCACTGATCTTGCTATCATTTTGGAGTCTGTAGTTTAAGAGAAATATATAGAAATAAGAGCTATAAATTTCATATTATAAGATTTCATAGGTGGGATAATTTACCCCAAAAACTGGTCTTACATTTAAGTTTTTAATCTATTTTACGTTTATCTTTGTGTATGGTGTTAGGAAGTATTCTAACTTCATTCTTTTACATCTAGCGGTTCAGTTTTCTCAGCACCATTTATTGAAGAGACTCTTTTCTTGGGGAGGGAGAGGGTAAGGTGAATTGAGAGAGTAGCACTAAAAATATACACATTGCCATATGTAAAATAGATGGCTGGTGAGAATTTGCTGTATGATGCAAGGACCTCAAACTCGGTGCTCTATGACTACCTAGAAGGTTGGGATATGACAGCGAGGTTCAAGAGAGGTGGGACATATGTATACCCACAGCTGATTCATGCTGATGTATGGTAGAAAGCAACACAATATTGTGAAACAATTATCCTCCAATTAAAATAAATATTAAAAAATGAAAAAGATATAGCCTATGTCTAGTCTTGAGGGTGGATAAGATCTTTTTCATGTACATTCTTATTTACAATTTTGAATTATTTTATTATTTTAAAAAACACACAAAAAAGTTAGATTAAGTAGAATATTTCCATGTTAAAGGAACGGGAAACTGAAGATGTTATGATGTTAGCAAATGCTCAGTAGTGAGTATAACTTTGTTGCTGTTTTAGTCGCTAAGTGATGTATGACTCTTTGTGGCCCCATGGACTGTAGCCCGCCAGGCTCCTCTGTCCGTGGGATTCTTCAGGCAAGAATACTGGTGTGGATTGACATTTCCTTCTCCAGGGAATCTTCCTGACCCAGGGATTAGACCCACATATCCTGCATTGGCAAGTAGATTTTTTACCCCTGAGCCACCTGGGAAGTTCCAAGTGAGTACAGTGTCTACCAACTTTATGAAATGTTTAAGAACTTCTTGTCATTGCTCATTAGGCTTTAACTGAGTATGCACTAGCCAGGTATACATCAGTGACTCTTAAATAATCATTAGTTAGTGCTAATTGACTGTATTATAGACTGTCTTTGCAGGTTATTTAAATAAGCAGGCGAACAGGCAGTACAATCTGTTACAAGTTCATCCTGCTTCATTAAGGCAGGCTTTGTGCATTTGAAACATTTTAAAGGGAGGCTCGTGAAACAAATCTAGCTCTAGCCACAACTGGAAGTCACACTTAAAAGTCCACTATTGCTGCAAATATGTAACTAGAAATTCCTACATTTGAGTATATACCTGTATTGATTTCAGTTTGTCTTGGGGTTATAAGGAGAAAAGAAAACTACAGTCTTTATGTATCTGTGTAAGCTTGCTAAGCAGACTGAGGCAATGTTCCTGGAAGAAACAAACAAAAAAACTATAGTCAACAGGATGCTTGTTGTATTGTTCCCTTCGATTAATTGGGTGTTTTATTTTAGTAATAAATCACGGACATAAAGAAGGGGTAATAGTGAGTGTCGTGGAAGCCTAAGTTTACTAGGAACTGAGGCACACACACACCACCACATACTTTCCTCATGTGGAGCCCCTTTTTCCCTTGGTGGACTCAATCAGTCCCTGTTTTTCCACCTGACTGTGCATACCCTCTCTTTCCTCATTGCTCTGACTTGCCCACAGGCCCCCTGGCCTTTCTAACACTAAGACTGCTCCATGGACTTCCAGGTTCAATTCCCAAGGCTTAACCCAATTTCAGGGAAAGCCATGGTTACGTCAGCATACACGGACAGGGACAGGCTGCAGCTGACTAACGTGTCCACCACTGACTCAACATGGAGACTAGCAGGTGAGTGACACTGCAATAGTTAGGAAACAGGTATGGATGGAAATGAGTAATATACTTATTTTAGGTTCTCAAATAGTAGTCTTTCATCTGACATCTAGGCTGCTTTTTTTGATCAAATTTTTATTTTTTTTCTCCATTTTCTTCAACTCTAAATCAGAAAGGGTAAACAGCTTCATTTTAAAGTTTTAATTTAAAATTTTATACTTATGGAAATATTTCTGAAATTCATATCCAGATAAAAAGCTAATTTTAAAAACTGCATTATAATTCTGGCTATGACTTCAATTGAATATAACATGCTTTTTTCAGTTCCCTTCTTAAGCTGTTATATAATTTTCTTGGCTATCTATTATCTTATCAAGAAATTGCATTTCAGAGATTGCTGAATTTTTGTAGTAGATGGAAAACTTTCTAAATTGATAAAATTGCCATGAGCTTTTGAGCATAAACGTAAAATATATATTTGGTCCTATTATTGCACTTACAGTCATTAAATTAAAAGCTGAAATTATCCTGTAGATTACCCTGCAGATGGGAGTACTACAACAGCAGAGAAATTTCGTAGAGCCATCCACCTTGTAAAGCTGAATACATTCCAAAAAATCCATTTACAGCATAACAGTATATACTTTTCATATACCAATACTGGTTATGTACTCCCAGAGCTCATATCAGAACTTAGGTTCTCTTTGAGGTTTGATGGTAGGCAAATCCTTTAGACGCCTCTTTGAGAAAAAAAAAAAAAAGACATCAATAAGCATCATATAGTGGTAAAGAACCCACCTGATAATGCATTCAGGTATGACCTAAATCAAATCCCTTATGATTATACAGAGCAAGTGAGAAATAGATTTAAGGGCCTCGATCTGATAGATAGAATGCCTGATGAACTATGGAATGAGGTTCGTGACACTGTACAGGGGACAGGGATCAAGACCATCCCTACAGAAAAGAAATGCAAAAAAGCAAAACGGCTGTCTGGGGAGGCCTTTCAAATAGCTGCAAAAAGAAGAGAGGTGAAAAGCAAAGGGGAAAGGAAAGATATAAGCATCTGAATGCAGAGTTCCAAAGAATAGCAAGAAGAGATGAGAAAGCCTTCTTCAGCACTCAATGCAAAGAAATAGAGGAAAACAACAGAATGGGAAAGACTGAGATCTCTTCAAGAAAATCAGAGATACCAAGGGAACATCTCATGCAAAGATGGGCTCAATAAAGGGCAGAAATGGTATGAACCTAACAGAAGCAGAAGATATTAAGAAGAGGTGGCAAAAATACACAAAAGAACTGTACAAAAAAGAGCTTCATGACCCAGATAATCACGATGGTGTGATCACTCATCTAGAGCCAGACATCTTGGAAAGTGAAGTCAAATGGGCCTTAGAAAGCATCACTACAAACAAAGCTAGGGCAGGTGATGTAATTCCAGTTGACTATTTCAAATCCTGAAAGATGATGCTGTGAAAGTGCTGCACTCAATATGCCAGAAAATCTGGAAAACTCAGCAGTGGCCACAGCACTGGAAAAGGTCAGTTTTCATTCCAATTCCAAAGAAAGACAATGCCAAAGAATGCTCAAACTACTGTACAATTGCACTCATCTCACATTCTAGTAAAGTAATGCTCAAAATTCTCCAAGCCAGGCTTCAGCAATATGTGAACCGTGAACTTCCAGATGTTCAAGCTGGTTTTAGAAAAGGCAGAGGAACCAGAGATCAAATTGCCAACATCTGCTGGATCATGGAAAAAGCAAGAGAGTTCCAGAAAAACATCTATTTCTGCTTTATTGACTATGCCAAAGCCTTTGACTGTGTGGATCACAATAAACTGTGGAAAATTCTGAAAGAGATGGGAATACCAGACCACCTGACCTGCCTCTTGAGAAATCTGTATGCAGGTCAAGAAGCAACAATTAGAACTGGACATGGAACAACTGACTGGTTTCAAATAGGAAAAGGAGTACATCAAGGCTGTATACTGTCACCCTGCTTATTTAACTTCTATGCAGAGTACATCATGAGAAATGCTGGACTGGAAGAATCACAAGCTGGAATCAAGATTGCCGGGAGAAATATCAATAACCTCAGATATGCAGATGACGCCACCCTTATGGCAGAAACGGAAGAGGAACTCAAAAGCCTCTTGATGAAAATGAAAGTGGAGAGTGAAAAAGTTGGCTTAAAGCTCAACATTCAGAAAACGAAGATCATGGCATCTGGTCCCATCACTTCATGGGAAATAGATGGGGAAACAGCAGAAACAATGTCAGACTTTATTTTTGGGGGCTCCAAAATCACTGCAGATGGTGACTGCAGCCATGAAATTAAAAGATGCTTACTCCTTGGAAGAAAAGTTATGACCAACCTAGATATCATATTCGAAAGCAGAGACATTACTTTGCCAACTAAGGTCCATCTAGTCAAGGCTATGGTTTTTCCAGTAGTCATGTATGGATGAGAGAGTTGGACTGTGAAGAAGGATGAGCACCAAAGAATTGATGCTTTTGAACTGTGGTGTTGGAGAAGACTCTTGAGAGTCCCTTGGACTGCAAGGAGATCCAACCAGTCCATTCTAAAGGAGATCAGCCCTGGGATTTCTTTGGAAGGAATGATGCTGAAGCTGAAACTCCAGTACTTTGGCCACCTCATGCAAAAAGTTGACTCATTGGAAAAGAGTCTGATGCTGGGAGGGATTGGGGGCAGGAGGAGAAGGGGACGACAGAGGATGAGATGACTGGATGGCATCACTGACTCGATGAACGCGAGTCTGAGTGAACTCCAGGAGTTGGTGATGGACAGGGAGGTCTGGCGTGCTGCGATTCATGGGGTCGCAAAGAGTCGGACACGTTTGACTGAACTGAACTGAACTGATAATGCAGGGGAGATAGGAGACAGTGGGTTCAATTCCTGGGTTGGGAAGATCCCCTGGAGGAGGACATGGTAAAACACTTCAGTATTCTTGCCTGGGGAATCCTACATACAAAAGAGCCTGGCAGACTATGGTCCATAGAGTTGCAAAGAGCTGGAAATGACTGAAGCAACTCAGCACAGCACAGTTTATAAAATGCTTGGCATGTAAGTCATTGAGAAGTTTGTTTCAAAAAATAAAAAGGATAAATCACTACAGTCTTGGCTGGTTTACTACAATTTCATAAAATCAGCAGCATGTATATATAAATTATTGATGTATTTTATTTTCAAAATTGCTATGGTAAAATCAGAAGCCCTAAAAAATACTGCTCAAGAAGAATAATTTTTAAATTATTTTATAATAGTAGAAAAATATGAGCAACCATGGGTTTAAATTATTATACAAGCATAACAGATTATAATTCAAGTTGTACAAAATTAAACCTGACACAGGATTGTTATGCACTGAGTCCATTAACATAGATACTGAATCCATTAACAATTTTGTTCTCTAAGCGATATCTGAAATATCTTTCAACTTACTTTAAGATTGGTTTTCCCTCTCTTCAAAACAGAAATTAATTTAAATCTGTTTTTACTGTCTTAACATTTTTAATAATAGCAGAATAGTTTAAAAGTGATGTAATTTAAACAAAATCAGAGCTTAGACATACTCATTGCATTCCATCATGCTTGCAACGATAAATACACACACACACACACACACACACACACATACACACATATACATCAAAAGTCAATGGAAATCAAAGAAAGCATAAATAGAGACACATAACCATGTTCATGGATCAGAACACTCAACATAGTAAATATACTAATCTCTCTAAATTGACATATAGGTTTAATTAATTTTGATCAAAATCTCACTAAGGCTTTTTTGTAAACACAAAATTTATTAAAAAGTTTATATGGGAAGGTGCAAACTGCTTAAAATAGCTAAAGCATTCTTGAAGAAAACGTGTGAAGAATCACTGTATCCAGTACTAAGGTGGATTATATAGTTACCATAATCAAGGCCATGTGGTATTCATGGAAGAATACACATATAGAACAGTGGAATAAAAAAAAGAAAATCAGGAAATGGGCCCAGACAAACATACCTAACAAAATTTTGACAAAGATGTAAAAGCAATTAAATGGAGGAACGATAGCTTTTCAACAAGTAGTACTGGAACAACTGGACAACGATAGTCAATAGAAGTAGCCCTCAATTTCATACGTTATACCGAAATTAACTCAAAATGGATCATGGAGTTAAAAGTAAAATGAAAAATACAGTTTTTAGCAAACATATATAATATCTTCAGAGTGTAGGAATTGCTAAGGAGTTTTTAAACTTGACTAAAAAAAAAGCACAATCCATAAATAGATGCATTAATATTGGATCTTATCAAATGAAATGGATGAAAAGTGAAACTATAAACTGGGAGAAAATATTCATACATCATATATATGACAAAAGACTAGGCTATTTGAATATATAAAGACCTCCTGATATTCAACAGTTTAAAAAATAATTCAAAGATAAAAAGAAAAAAAATATGTTTGTCAGATTTCCAAGTGCATTCTCCCTAGAGAGAGAAAGAAAATGGGAAAAAGATATAAGCAGATTTCATCAAAGATATAAAAATGGAGAAGAAACATTCAATACATAAGAGACCCAGCTGCAAAGTATTAAGTGCATTTAGGACTCAGACAGCCTGAGTTTTATTCTAGATCCAGCCCTCATTGACTGTATGACTTTGAATTATGGTCATCTTTGTGTTTCAATTTCTTCATCTTTTAAATGGGAATAATAATATTACTAACTGGATGGCTGTCATGATTAAATGTTAAAATCTTTGAAAAGTGCTTGGTACAGCATCTGACACATAATAAGCAAATACGTGTGACTGCAGACTTTAAAAATTTTAAAGATAATGTTATTCTATAGCCTACTAAGGATTTCATTTACCTATATGAAATAGTTGATGTCTGACAGTCTTCAACCCACAAAAAGAGATAATTTCTTATGGTTCAACTCACACCAACTATAAAACTGGGACTTCCCTGGTGATCCAGTGATTGAGAACCTGCCTGCCAGTGCAGGAGACATGGGCTTGATCCCTAGTCTGGGAAGATTCTACATGCTACAACAACTAAGGGCATGCACCACAACGGCGCTCACTAAAGCCCACGAGCCACACCTACAGTATCAAGAGAAGACACCACCATGAGAAGCCACGCACTGGGGCGAGGAGTAGCCCCCGCTCACTGCAGCTGGAGAAAGTCTACAGCAATGAAGACCTAGCGCAGCAAAAATAGATAAATCAATAATTTAAAAAAACCTGTAAAACTGATATTTTGGTATTCTCATGAATAAATAATTGTAGAATCTATATCTATTTATAATACCCCACATATGGAATATTAAACCTCATTCTATGGATGATCCAACCAGTACATGCTAAAGGAAGTCAGTCCTGAATATTCATTAGAAGGACTGATGCTGAAGTTTAAACTCCAATACGTTTGCCACCTGATGTGAAGAACTGACTCATTGGAAAAGACACTGATGCTGGGAAAGATTGAAGGCAGGAGGGGAAGGGGACGACAGAGGATGAGATGGTTGGATGGCATCACTGACTCAATGGACATGAGTTTGGGTAAACTCCGAGAGCTGGTGATGGACAGGGAGGCCTGGCGTGCTGCAGTCCATGGGGTCACAAAGAGTCGGACACAACTGAATGACTGAACTGCACTGATGGATGAAGTAACTGGGGCTCACACTGGCCTCAACTACGGTTCAAATGTATACTGTTTTTCCCTTTCAGTATTGCCGCTTTATTCATCCATCTAGCAACTGAGAGTAACCCTGGCTGGAAATGATTTTAAAGCACTTCAAACAACAGCATAAATAATTTCTGGTAACAAGATCATCGCTACTCTGGACATACAGAGAGTAATCATGTCAGTTTTACATGTATAATAAAGGCCCTGATACATTATGATTAAGTATCTCCCAGGCCCAAAAAGGAGTGTACTGTCTATCTATTGGCAAAATTCCTTTACTCTTTATAGAGTGAGTGATTTATTTTCAGAACTCTACCTTTGAAGAAATCCTGTGTTAAAAAAATCATTTAATATTTTGAAATTAAAGATGAGTTCTTTCATTTGAAGTCACATATGGCATGTTACATGTCTCTTTTGGCGGTTCTCGTCATGGCCAACATCCACTAAAAAAGAGTTGGCACTTCTTTGAACAAACTCTTTCTGCCTGGAATAGAGACAAGCTTGGTGTGGAATTAACACTTTTTCTGACTGGTGTCATTAGTGCTACCAGTCTGGATCTTGAGGCTGTTTATTCACCAGTTTTACTAGTTGGCAACTTACCAAGCATTAAGTGTGAAAAGTGATAGGCCCAGAACAATTAGTATTAAGATAACTCATCACCAGGAAAACTCCTGAAAACTTTCTCTCTTTCTAAGAAATTTAAATCAATACTGAAGTGGGTGTATCAGTTCACCTTACGGTGAAAGTGAAAGTCACTCAGTAGCTGGACTCTTTGCGACCCCAGGGACTACACAGTCCATGGAATTCTCCAGGCCAGAATACTGGAGTGGGTAGCCTTTCCCTTCTCTAGGGGATCTTCGCAACCCAGGGAGAGAAGCCAGGTCTCCCACACTGCAGTAGGATTCTTTACCAGCTAAGCCACAAGGGAAAGCCCAAGAATACTAGAGTGGGTAGCCTATCCCTTCTCCAGTGTGTCTTCCCAACTCAGTAATCGAACCGGGATCATCTTATGGTACATGTCATCATTACACAGTTCTTAGTTCGTGGGTCTAAGTTTTGACTTCTCTGTCAATCTTAACTGTAAAATATCTTTTTCCTCTTTTATTTTGAGTGTTCAAAATGTTGGAAGCAATTCCTCTATTATCATGTGTTACCCTTTGAAAAAATGTAAAATAAAGCACATAGAGATTCTCTATTTCTGACACTTTAATTAAAATCCTAAATGTGAGCAAAATAATTTAATGATATTCTTAATGTGGTTGTTTTAAGCACCTTTAAGCCTTTACAAGCCATAGGGATAAAAATTCAGCTCAGTTTTGTAAGAAACAGAGATTTTACTGGCATACACGCATTGTTTCTGGTATGTCTATTGCTTCTGCATCTGGAGATATTATTCAAAATTAAAATTATGAAACATGTTCTTATGCTTGAATCTGGCTGAAAAAGTCACTAGCAAAAGTAACTAATAACACTGAAAAACCAAGAATTTTCAAAAGTCATTAAAAAGATTAATGAAAAAAATGGGTTAGAGTAATAGCTGTAGACTTTATGATATCATTAGACTATAAAACTCAGTGTAAGAAAATATTCTGTTCATGACTTTCACACACAACATTACATTCTTACCTTCAGAATCAATGAAGAAGCAATTATTCTGGAGTACTAATTGCTTCATGAAAAACTGTCATGGTAAAACTTTTTGTTTTCATTTTTATCAATATGTTGTTATATTTCAGGGGAAAAAATCTATGTTATTTCTATGTAATAAAATTTATACCCTGTAGAAAGTATTTTCTACCAAAAGTTCTATAAAATCTATTAAGAGAATATATTTATAGCAGTTTACACAGGATACTACAATAAAGATACATCACATACTAAGATTAGATTAAAAGAGAGAAAAGGAAATAAAGAAGAAAGCTATTGATAGTTCATATTAATAATCTTAAAATAGTTTACCAACATTAACTAGTAATGACGTAAATACACATCTCCATGCTATACTTACTAAATAGTGGCATAATAGTGAAATTTCTGGAAAGACCATTTAGAATACCTACAGACAGTAGTTCTGAATACACACAGCTCAAATTTCATCTCTAAACTTATCAACATATGTAGCCATTTAGGTGTTTAATAATTACATCTTGCTAAATTTGGGTAATTTTTGTAAGGCCTGGAAGTTAAACTTTTAATCTACATAATTAAATACTGCCTGATACCCAAATTGTTATATAATAATGACTCTATCTTTTATACTCTTGTTTTTTGACTAGTAATTATGAAAGGTGAAACATATATAAAACAGTTCTCAACTGAGCTGTCTTTTGGCAATTTCTAAGAATGAAGAATTAAATCTATGAATTTGTGGCATACATTGTTATATGTACATATCAAATTTAATACTTCTTTAAAATTCAACATTTGATATGCAGATATAAAGTATGAATATGTGTTTGTGGTTAGTTTTTGTTCTGGCCCTCTTTTTAATGATACCAGACTAAATGCTGAAAACTAATAGCAGGGTTTTCTAGAACTACTTTAAGCACTCAGAATAAAATCCTTTGGTTCCTGATATTATTAGAAATGTAATACATTTTAAAATAAAACATGGATTTATAATAAAAAATTATCAGTTTTTCTGATTGAAAAATTCCAGAAAACTAACATAAAATGCTTTCAAAGTACTTATAACTAAATTATTTCTGTCTAGGAAAAGTATGAAAGGCTAAACCCCTACATTTTCACAGAAATTAACAGCTTCCTGACAGAATGTCTTTAAACAACAGCTTGCTTTATTACTACAAAGTTCTCCCTCGAGTTTCATCTGAATAATAATATCTCTGGAGCAAAAATACATGGCTCAGAATTAATAGCCAAGTAGAACTGTGCTAAAGATCACTACCTAAAAAAAAATAAAATACATCCATATTACTGGAGATAAAACCATTAGAAGGTCTAAAACTTTTAGTGAATGCAGGTTATTTTGCTTTCCTTTTCTTCTTTTTTCCAAGTATTTTAAAAGGAGTTCTAAATTTACATGTAACACCGACAACTACAGTGCAGGGGTTTCAATAGCATTCCTTACTCTGCTTTCCATCCCACCTCTTTACCTGTTGATGCATCACCTAACTTCCAAATAATTAAACTTTCAGCCCAAAGGTGACTGAAATGAACCCTTGCTTTCAGAATAAGACTTAAAAAGGACCCCAATTATCAGATTAAATATCAAACAATTTCTCTAAGTAGAGCAGGCAGCCAGCCGAAGGTATATCATACAAGAGTTCAAGGCAGTTGGAAAAGGTCAGACCCCAGCTCAACTCTGGGAAAAGCTTAATTGCTTTCTCCCTAGCCAAGTGTGCTGCCAGATAAAAAGGCCCAAGAAAAGTTTTGCCAGATGGGCCAGCTGAATGCCCAGATGCCACCTTTGATACAACACATTTTAGAGCTCTGCAGTCGGATGCTTCATCTGGCAGCATTAATCTATGACAGTTCAGAGCTAGAAATTCTGGACAACGGAAAAGAAAGAGGGCTAGAGCTTAAGTGGACTTGAAAAATGGGAAACAGAAAAAAGAACAGAGAAGAAACTAAAATTTTGTCTCTAAAACATGTATAATTTTGACTATGCCACTCAAAGATAAAGGAAGACCATCATATTTTTGCCCCCAGCTATGAAAAAGTAACTGAGCTGTCCCTACCACCATCAATAAATTAAACAGGCAAACAGTTATGAAAGAATTACTTTTGGACTTTGGAAAATTTCAGACATGACTTTCAGACAAAGCCCCAGATAGTTCATGGGGATCTTGTTGAAACTGAAAAGCGAGGTTAAGTTTGGGACAACAAAGCGGCTACAATTTGTGAAATGGCCCAAAGACAAAGGAACTGTCCAGAGAAGAAGGAGCTCAAGAAATCTACATAGAGTTCCTGCAAGCCTTTTTTCCCCCAGATTCTGAAGTATAGTTGACAAATAAAAACTGTATATACTTACGTCACACAGATTGATATTTGGACATAGGTGTAGCTTGTGAAATGATTACCACAATAAGCTAATTTACGTATCTATCACCTCACAAAGTTAATGTTTTCTTTTTTGTTTTTGTTTTTCCTGCTAAGAACACTAATGATTTACTCTTTTAGCAAATTTCAAATATATAATACAGTATTATTAATGACAGTTACCATGCTATGCATTAAACCTCTAGACCTTATTCATCTTATAACTGACAGTTTGTACCCTTTCTTTCATCAATATCTCTCCATTCTACAATTCCCCCAGTTTCTGAATCCACTGTTCTATTCTCTGCTTCTGTAAGTGTGATCACACATCACCATAAAAAATATAACACTAAAAAAATAGTTGGAAAGAATTTGAGAATTACCAAAATGTAACACAGAAATATAAAGTGAACAGATGCTGTTGGAGATAATGGTGTCAATAGATCTGCCCAATGCAGGTTGCCACACATCTTCAATTTGTAAAAATGCTCAATAATGAGGTATACTTGTATTCTATATCTTCGTTTTGGTGGCAAATAAATGACAGAATATATGTTTTTTAAACTCTTCAAGCTACATCCCTAAAATGGTAAATGTTACTATGTATAAATGTGTTTAAATGGACAATATATTTTTAAAACATTTAAGAATGAAAAAAAAAATGTTGAAAACTGGATGAAGACATTTGTGACATGTTGTTAACAAAGGACTGTAGCCAGACAGACTCCTCTGTCCGTGGAATTTTTCAGGCAAGAATACTGGAGTGGGTTGCCATTCCTTTCTGCAGGAGATCTTTGCTACCCAGGTATAAAATCTGGGTCTCCTGCACTGCAGGCAGATTCTAAACCATCTGAACCACCAGTGAAGCCCATAAATAAAGGAAACATCACATTTTTGTAATGCCTTTTGTTGGCCCCTTGTGAAAACATTGGTCCCATTCTTCAGAGGTAATGCCTTTTCAATTTTTCTACACAATCATTTGTCTCTTTGCTACCACCCTACTCCTTGGCCAGGGGCTAACAAAAACCCAAATTAGGTTCTGGGCTTGACTGGCCCTAAGCCCTAGTGAATACTACATGTACATAAAGAAGCTAGCAATTATTCTTGCAACTGCTTTATGATACAGTTAGATCAACAGAACTGTATGGGGAAATGAATGACAGAAATTAGTTGTTTTTTTAGCCCTAGATAAAGGAATTTAGACTATAAGGTATCTGATCAACTGTAAGAGTTATGGTAAGAATCTATGAAGGTGATACTAGCCTTCCAAAGGACCTGAACACATCCCAAAGATGGAACATGAAGGAGGGCAGCAGGTGAACAGGCAGGACAGCATGAAGTTTAAGAGGCTGGGCTTTTTATCAGATAAGCTGGAGATAAATTCATATTCCCCATTAACAGTTGCTTCAAACTCACTTTAAGTAATAGTTCTTCAGCAAAGTACTTTTAATCTCATAGCAATCTGTTTGTATCCTTCTACATTTTACCTGCTAAACTTGGTGGTGGTCATCTTTCTTCATTACAAGGTGAGTGCATCAGGCCCTCACTTCATAATACTTCTATGTTAGCATGTTTGCAGCAAGTCAGTAACCATGTATTGTGTGATCTTAACTACACTCTTTAATAAAATTGGGAAAACTATATCTACATTGCAAGAAGGCTATGTAGATCAGTGATGATTTAAGGTAAACACCTGGCACATTGGCTGACATATGGTTCTTGATGAACAAGCTTTATTATTATGGCCATCCTTCATCTACAAAGTTTTATGACTTAATTAGAAGCTTAGCTTACTTATATGGAAGGCAAGCATGAGTAAATTTCTAATATTGTCCTGTTGAAGATCTATATTTTTATTTAATAATGTTTAAACAAGATCAATAATCATGACAAAATATATTATGACACCTAAAGAAACATCTAAGCTATTGTTTAATGGACTAAAGTAATGAATGTACAGCCCTAAAGTAACAACAATTTGGAAACAAAAAAATGGTCACAAAATCCTGACTGCAATGAGTATAAAATCTAGTTTCAAGCCCACAAATCACACCAAAATGTGTGACATAGAATATGCTCTATTTTTGGTTTTAAATGCCTTTGTAGATCCACCCACCACTCAAATATTAATATCATTTGCTATCTCTATACTTCAAGGTTATATAAAACAATTACTTTAGTATGATAATGGCAATAATAAATATGTAAATAAAATCATATATTAATTTTACCCAATTAAATTTTCAACTATAAAATTTCCTTTCTGATTAGATAATTTCTATAAAGTTATGCTACTCAAAATACTCCTCGAGTTTCTTTAATTTATGTTTCTGTGAGTCAGCAACTAGAAACCATTCAAGCAGAAAGAAAAGCATATAATAATAATCTGAATCTTTTTATATAAATAAGACATATAATTATGATATTACTACCTGCTTATTCACAGTTTAGTGATACTTCTTAGCCATGAAGCTGACAGATTTAAATGATAATACCAAATAATCTACAATATATAGTATGAATGATATTTGATGACTATTAAAGTCAGGGGACTGATCTCTTGACCTAAATTAGACTCTCCTGGTCTTTTTTCTTGTTCTCAGTTTTGTAATTTGTATTTACATATTTATCTCTATGCTTATTTAATAACTGAAATGGCACAGATATGCAGAAATAATTCAGTCCTGAGTCTATCTGTTGAATGTCCCTAAATTATGTTAAAGCATGTGGAAATCCTAAGGGAGTGAAGCAGGCACTTCAGGGGAAAGGGCAATATGCCTGTGACATGGACACTATTTGCACGAAGCCTCATTACCCCAGAATACCCAGGATACATTTGCTCCTTGGGAAAACCAGCCCTGAATAATTCTTTCTAAGCATGTCTGTCAACTTCAAGTACGGTTCTATATTTTTAAATGAGCTCAAGTAAAACTGACCATCTAGAAGAGGCACTACAATATTGTTCAGGCAGTCCAGCCATGCAGTCCTGTCTGACTCTTTGCGACCCCATGGACTACAGAACGCCAGGCCTCCCTGTCCATCACCAACTCCCAGAGCTTAATCAAACTCAAGTCCATCAAGTCAGTGATGCCACCCAACCATTTCATCCTTTGTCGTCCCCTTCTCCTCCTACCTTCAATCTTTTCCAGCATCAGGGCCTTTTCTAATGAGTCAGTTCTTTGCATCAGGTGGCCAAAGTATTGGAGTTTCAGCTTCAGCATCACTCCTTCCAATGAATATTCATGACTGATTTACTTGAGGATTGACCATTTGGATCTCCCTGCAGTCCAAGGGACTCTCAAAAGTCTTCTCTAACACCACAGTTCAAAAGCATCAGTTCTTTGGTGCTCAGCTTTCTTTATTGTCCAACTCTCACATCCATACATGACTACTGGAAAAGCCACAGTTTTGACTAGATGAATTTTGTTGGCAAAGAAATGTTTCTGCTTTTTATTATGCTGCTGAGGTTGGTCATAGTTTTTCTTCCAAGGGTCAAGCAACTTTTAATTTCATGGGTGCAGTCATCATCTGCAGTGATTTTGGAGCCCCCAAAAATAAAGTCTCTCACTGTTTCCATTGTTTCCCCATCTATTTGCCATGAAGTGATGGGACCAGATGCCATGATCTTAGCTTTCTGGATGTTGAGCTTTAAGCCTATTTTTTCACTCTCCTCTTTCACTTTCATCAAGAGGCTCTTTAGTTCTTCGCTTTCTGCCATAAGGGTGATGTTATCTGTATGTCTGAGGTTATTGATATTTCTCTGGGCAATCTTGATTCCAGCTTGTACTTCATCTAGTCCGGTGTTTCTCATGATGTACTCTGCATATAATTTAAATAAGCAGGGTGACAAGATACAGCCTTGACAAACTCCTTTCCTGATCTGGAACCAGTTTATTGTTCCATGTTCACTTCTAACTGCTGACTCTTGACCTGCATACAGATTCTTTAGGAGACAGGTCAGGTAGTTTCATATTCCCATCTCTTGTAGGATTTTCCACCATCTGTTGTGATCCACACTGTCCAATGCTTTGGTGTAGTCAATAAAGCAGAAACAGATGTTTTTCTGGAACTCTTGCTTTTTCAATGATCTAACGGATGTTGGCAATTTGATCTCTAGTTCCTCTGCCTTTTTAAATCCAACTTAAACATCTGGAAGTTCACAGATCATGTACTGTTGAAACCTGGCTTAGAGGATTTTGAGCATCACTTTGCTAGCATGTGAGATTAGTGCAATTGTGCTGTAGTTGGAGCATTCTTTGGCATTGCCTTTTCTGGGATTGGAATGAAAACTGACCTTTTCCAGTCCTGTGGCCACTGCTGAGTTTTCCAAATTTGCTGGCATATTGAGTGCAGCACTTTCACAGCATCACCTTTCAGGATTTGAAACAGCTCAACTGGAATTCCATCACCTCCACGAGCTTTGTTCATAATGATGCCGGCGTGCTGCGATTCATGGGGTCGCAAAGAGTCGGACATGACGAAGCGACTGAACTGAATGCCCACTTGACTTCGCCTTCCAGCATGTCTGGCTCTAGGTGAGTGATCACACCATCGTGGTTATCTAGGTCATGAAAATCTTTTTTGTATAGTTCTTCTGTGTATTCTTGCCACCTTTTCTTAGTATCTCCTGCTTCTGTTATGTCCATACCATTTCTGTTCTTTATTGTGCCAATTTTTGCATGAAATGTTCCCTTGGTATATCTAAGTGAACTAAAATGGACTGGAATGGGTGAATTTAACTCATATGACCTTTATATCTACTATTGTGGCAAGAATCCCTTAGAAGAAATGGAGTAGCCCTCACAGACAAAAAGAAAAAAGAGAGTACGAAATGCAGTACTTGGGTGCAATCTCAAAAACAGCAGAATGATCTCTGTTTGTTTCCAAAGCAAACTATTCAATATCACAGTAATCCAAGTCTGTGCCCCAACCAGTAACACTGAAGAAGCTGAAGTTGAATGGTTCTACAAAGACATAGAAGACCTTCTAGAACTAACACCCAAAAAAGATGTCCTTTTCATTCTGAGGGACTGGAATGCAAAGTAGGAAGTCAAGAGATACATGAATGGCACTGAAACATGTATAGTATCATATATGAAACAAATCATCAGTCCAGGTTCAATGCTTGGGGCTGGTGCACTGGGATGACCCAGAGGGATGGTATGGGGAGGGAGGTGGGAGGGGGGTTCAGGATGGCGAACACGTGTATACCTGTGGCTGATTCATGTTGATGTATGGCAAAGCCAATACAATATTGTAAAGTAACTGGCCTCCAATTAAAATAAATAAATTTATATTTTAAAAAAAGAGATGCCTGGAGTAACAAGCAAATTTGGCCTTGAGGTACAGAATGATGCAGGGCAAAGGCTAGCAGAGTTTTTCCAAGAGAATGCAGTGGTCACAGCAAACACCTTCTTCCACCAACACAAGAGAAGACTCTACACATGGACGTCACCAGATTGTCAATACCAAAATCAGACTGATTATATTCTTTGCAGTCAAAGATGGAGAAGCTCTATATAGTCAGCAAAAACAAGACTGGAAGCTGGCTGTGGCTCAGATCATGAACTCCTTATTGCCAAATTCAGATATAAATTGAAGAAATAGGGAAAACCATTAGGCCATTCAGGTATGACCTAAATCAAATCCCTTACCATTTTACAGTAGAAGTGACAAATAGATTCAAGGGATTATATCTGATCGACAGAGTGCCTGAAGAACTATGGATGGAGGTTCGTGACATTCTATATGAGGCTGCGATCAATACCTTCCCCAAGAAAAAGAAATGCAAAAAAGCAAAATGGTTGTTTGAGGAGGCCTTACAAATAGCTGAGAAAAGAAGAGAAGCTAAAGGCACAGGAGAAAAGGAAAGATATACCCATTTGAATGCAGAGTTCCAAAGAACAGCAAAGAGAGATAAGAAAGCTTCCCTCAGTGATCAATTCCAAGAAATAGAGGAAAAAATAGAGTGGGAATGACGAGAGATCTCTTCAAGAAAATGAGAGATACCAATGGAACATTTCATGCAAAGATGGGCACAATAAAGACAACAGTCTTATTTTCTCAAAATATAAAAAAGGTGGAAATATAAAGTTGAAGTCTTAAAATGTTATACAATTTCCTAGGCCATGATTTATGTCATGTTCTGATGCAAAAAAAATCTTCCATGGCAACACCCACAATAAGCACACACTTTTTTTAATAGGAGAATAAATATGACTGGAGAAACCAACTGATAGAGAAGCAGAAAGTGGTGGGCCTCCCTGATATCTCAGATGGTAAAGAATCTACCTGCAATTCCGAAAACCTGGGTTAGGAAGATTCTCCTGGAGACGGGAATGGCTACCCACTCCAGTATTCTTGCTTGGAGAATTCCATGGACGGAGGAGCTTGACGGACTACAGTCCATGGGGTCTCTAAGAGTGGGACATGACTGAGAGACTAACACTTTCTTCAGAAAGTGATATACAACATGACTCTTACTATAATCCAGATATAATACAGTACTATACTTGTTTAGTACAATATATACTCTATTGCAAATTATGTGTCTATATCTGGAATGTATAGTATTCTACTGAATTTGTTAGATTAACCCATTTCATGGGGGAAAATATCTGTTTATAAATAATACATTAGCTTACATTATACAGAAGCTTTATCCACAAAGGAAAACAAGTAAAGCACCAACTATTTTGTGGGTCCCCACTTTGTGGGACATAGATTAGTGTTTCGAAACAGGTTAAATTCTGAAAATTTGTTTCTAAATTTCTGTGTTCATAAGTTCAAAGTAACACTTTGTATACAATTGGTAGCGGTTTAGTTTCTAAGTCCTGTCTGACCCCATGAACTATAGTCCACCAGGCTCCTCTGTCTACGGGATTCTCCAGGCAAGAATACTGGAGAGGGTTGCCGTTTTCTTCTCCAAGGGATCTTCCCAGCCCAGGAACTGAACCTGGGTCTCCTGCATTGAAGGCAGATTCTTTACTGACTGAGCCACAAGGTTATTGCTGCTTTTCAACTCTGTAAAGAGTGTGTTTTAACTTTCTTCTTTTTGTCACAAGCTTAGAACATGATGTTATTCTGAATATATTATAGACTGCTGATTCAGATGAATAAGACTAAAACAACTTTACACAATTTATAAAACCATCTGAAGGTGCCCACCAAGCTGAAATATGCTTCCTTGACCCACACCTTTCTACTAGCCAATAAATACATTATTGACTGAAAGTTTGTAGCTGAGAAGATGTTTTATACACAGAATCTGGAAAATTTATCATGTCTAGTTTAGTACATGAATAACCTGGTAAGTAGGTTAGAATTTTGAACCAAAATTTTACAGATATTACAATAAAATCTACATTCAAGAACTGGATATTATAATTAAAAATACAATAAGAATTGAGAGAAATAGGAGTTAATTGTGATTTGGCTTAATTTGGCAAACTTCTCCAAAAAAAGGATGGATAGGATTTCAAAGAGGAAAGAGAATAAAGAACAATAATTACATGGCTTGAGGAAGAGCATAAATAAAAATATAGAGAAAAGCATTGTTATTACAAGTGAGGAGAATATGAAACAAGGGAAGTCACTGGAATTCTAGGCTCCTCCTGAGTTCTAGTGAAATTTAGGGTGGGGAAGTGAGGCAAGTCTGCTCATGAAGCTGTGTGGTGAAAGGGACTTAGATATAATATGAAACATAGCAAAATAATATAAGAAAACAAGTCATTTAGAAAAGTTAGTGTGACACTGATAAGCAACCATTATCAGCAGAGGCAATGTCCAAAGGTAGATCCCAAACACACAAAATGCACCCTCTTTTAATACTACTAAGGCAGATCACACATTTAAACAGGAAGTATGGTATAAACCAAATACAGATGAATTCCTCTTCCTTTACATCGTGTAGCACTTCTACACAGGAGAATATAAGCAATTCTGACTATTTCTTGCAAAACAAATTTTTACTAAAATTGGTATCCATATATGATATTATATCAAAATGTCACATAAGAGATTCTGGAAAGCAGAAGTCTCAGTAAGGAATGTTAACAAACAAGATGAACGCTTACAGATTTTACTGTACCTCAAAACAAAGGTATTTAAAAGAAGTATATGTGAAGTATCATCATGTGATATCATTTATTATTTGAAATATCACATTAGTTGAAAATCAGCCTGTAAACAAATATTAAGAAAGATTTCATAAAGGGCAATAAAGTTACAACATCTGACTTCAGATCATGGTTCTAATGAACTAAAAATTGCATAACGTTAGTACTCTTGCCTGGAAAATCCCATGGACGGAGGAGCCTGGTAGGCTGTAGTCCATGGGGTCGCTAGGACACGACTGAGCAATTTCACTTTCACTTTTTACTTTCATGCACTGGAGAAGGAAATGGCAACCCACTCCAGCGTTCTTGCCTGGAGAATCCCAGGGATGGGGGAGCTTGGTGGGCTGCTGTCTATGGGGTCGCACAGAGTCAGACATGACTGAAGCGACTTAGCAGCAGTAGCAGCAGCAGTTAAGTTAACCCCTCTACTCATCATTTCCTTTGTTTTCTTTTTTAATG
This sequence comes from Budorcas taxicolor, assembly GCF_023091745.1. Classification (NCBI taxonomy): domain Eukaryota; kingdom Metazoa; phylum Chordata; class Mammalia; order Artiodactyla; family Bovidae; genus Budorcas; species Budorcas taxicolor. The sequence continues at coordinate 18,121,305 of NC_068917.1, read as the reverse complement.
TGAAGAACTGAGGCCATAAAACAAGATAAGACAGAACTTGGTATTTATTATCAGTTCTCCTCCTCCTCCTCCTCACCATGGAGCAAATATTTAATTTGGCCTTTCATAGTGGTAATTTGCTGAAATAAAATATGTTTTAAGAGTATAAAAGAACAAATGGCAGCTCATGGCTTATACTTTCCATTCTAATGCTTCTTTTTAATTAACAATTTATAGAAGTCAAACATCTCATAGTTCTCTTATATTAAAAGGAAACCATGTATGTTATTTTTATCATTACACGACTTCAGGATATATCTGTAAGAAATATATTATAGCCATGATCCTCTGTTGCAGCTAATCTTCTGTGAAAGTTGCTATTAAAATGATGATTTAAAAAAATTAGTTTTCAGGGAAACTACCACAAGTACTGTCTTTGTATTGGTTAAAAAATGGAGACTTTTTTTTTTTTTTTCCAAAAAGTACCTTAAAATGTTGATGAAAAGCTTTTCCCTTTCATGTACACTTGTATGCACAGGATTAAGAAATCTGAGCAAGGCATTGTTTTTGGAATTGAATACAGTTTGTTTAATTACTAGTGGAATTTTCATTTCAATAATCACTTGAATAACACACATACAACATAAGCATAAATAGATCTGCCAAAATTTAATTGCTCACTGTGCAATGTTTTTAGACAGACTTGAAAAAAAGAAGGCATAAAATCAGTTAAAACTCCATACCAAAGTATCAATAGAAATTTTTTCAAATTTTATAGGAAGAATAAGTCTTCTTCCCTAAGTTTGAGGAAGAGATCCTAAAACTGAGATTTTAGGATCTTGTCAAAAGACTCGAAGGAGGTAAAGGATACTGAGACTGTAGTACAGGGAAATAAGTATGAAAATAGTAAATTTTCATTAATTTTCCTGTTGCAGACATATTTTTATTTCTCACACTTCAGCTTATCTTAGAAAATCCTTTATATTAGACAAGGCAGGAAAATATTTTCTTATTTTCAATTGTGAAACTATGTAGTTACTGATAAGCAAATCTAGCTGGTAGGAACTGCTTACAGAGTATTCCTTGTGTCAGATAATAGATTTATGAATTATCTTAAACATTTTATAGAAACTAAATGTGATAAACGTACTTCATACAGACTGCTGCTGCTGCTGCTGCTAAGTCGCTTCGGTCGTGTCTGACTCTGTGCGACCCCACAGACGGCAAGCCCACCAGGCTCTCCCGTCCCTAGGATTCTCCAGGCAAGAACACTGGAGTGGGTTGCCATTTCCTTCTCCAATGCATGAAAGTGAAAAGTGAAAGTGAAGTCGCTCAGTCGTGTCCGACTCTTTGTGACCCCATGGACCACAGCCCACCAGGCTCCTCCATCCGTGGGATTTTCCAGGCAAGAGTACTGGAGTGGGGTGCCATTGCCTTCTCCGTCATACAGACTGCTAATGTTTAAAGGTTTTATAAAACACACTTATAGCATGGGTTATTTTACCTCCTAAAATGATCTAATGATTTAATATATCCAGCTTCTTTGAAGAGGAAGAAAAGAAGAAGGAAAGGAAAGAGGTGAACCTCTGTTTTCTGGCTTAATACAAATATGAACTAAGTTGGAAGTTCCTGAATCCAGATGTAGAACTGAAAATGGAAACCTTTTCTAACATTCTACTCAACTGCAATAACAAGTTTAACAACTTACACAGCACTTTTACTACATGATCACACTTGATACTCCCAACAACCTAAGAGGATAAATATTATTCTCCCTTCACAAGAAAGGGCTCTATCCAAGGCCATGTATTTTATAGCTGGTAGAGCAAGGGCACAAACTGAGGAATTTTCAGATTATTTTCCCTTTCATCATCACAGTGACTCTATGATCCTTTTTTTTTTCTTTTTTAACTGAAAGGGTAAAGGGGGTCTTCCTATCATAGATGAAGCTCAATCACAACCACAATACCAAGCCCCAAACTGTGTGTACATATTTGTGTGTGTGTGCATGTGTGTGTGTGTGTGTGTGTATGTTGGCATACTATTATGCCAGGTATCACAAAACCTTGTATTCATGCTCTCTAGAAGCCAGGCATATGTACTGTGGACAGCTTGAAAAGCTAAAAGAAAATCTGAATAGAAACAGAAATGAACTGAAGAGATTTCTTTCTCCATCAAAAATTAAATGATGATAGCCTAATACTCAAATATGTTTGATTTTGATCATTTACATGACTTAAAAACACAACCCCAGATGTACCATCGACTGGGGATTCGAAACAGAATCCTTACAATTTATGGGGCACTTTTCATATGGCTGACATTTTGCTCTATACTACACATCATTATATCAGTTAGTCCTATCAACCATCAGCCCTGATAGGAATAATGACCTCTGTTTTCAATATAAGAAAAACTCAGCATTTCTTGCACTAAGTCACACAGCTAGTTAATGCAGAAACAGAACTGAAACTGAAGCTACCCAGCTCCAAAGCCAGTGTTCTTAGACTCTCTTTTAAGTTGTCTTCATTTTATTCACCCATCAAAACTTAATTTTAAGAGCACATATGAATGTCCTCTCTGCTCAAACAAAACTGTTTTTCCCAAATAAGTGGAAATTCCCTTGAAAGAAAGTCAGATTAAAAAATATTAACGCATATGTATAGAATCTAGAAAGATGGTACTGATGAACTTACTTGTAGCGCAGCAATGGAGTTGCAAATGTAGAGAACAGACTTATGGCCAGGGTAGGGGAGAAGAAGGAGAGTGTGAGATGAATGGAGAAGGTAGCATGAAAGCATATACACTACCATATGTAAAATAGATAGCCACTGGGAATTTACTGTATGACTCAGGGAACTCAAACTGGGGCTCTATGACAACCTAGAAGGGTGGGAAAGGATGGGAGATAGCAGAGAGGCTCAAGAGGGAGGAGATATAACCACACCTATGGTTAATTCACCTTGATGTATGGCAGAAATCAAATCAATATTGTAAAGCAACCATCAACCAACTAAAATTAAATATAATTTAAATTCATTCTCAGAATTCCTCTTCTATAAAAATCACTATAGTAAATGTTTCCTTTCCTTCTCTATGTATTCTCCTCACCTCTGTATTTTTAATTATTTGTCAAGTGGTAGTCTCTTCTGTTAAAAATATTGACAAAAAAGAGAGTTCAAGATTTATGTGAATTAAAAGTAGTATAGAGAAAACCTAACATGAAGTAGTAATAACTTGAACCTGAGACTTTCCTTCCAGAATGCACAGAAGTGAGAGAGTTGAGTCACGTTTTAGATAGGCTGATGGCAAATACTTTTCATGAAGTTATTATGGCACAATTAAATCTTAATAATTTTGTATACTGAGGAGGGAATTTGAGATAGAAATATGTACCTACTCAGTAATGCCAACTAGGCTATACAATGTTTACTCAAAGGATTTGCATTGCAAGCATCCAAGTACTCAGTGTATCTGAGGTCATAGTGGCACCTTCGAGACAAGAGTTAAAAACCAGAAAAGACAGAATATTTGAACGGAGGAAAAACTTACAGTGTTGAAATGCTTCTTAGTATGCAACAAAGTAAAATTAATTTACAAGAAACTAGGTGAAACTGAAGCAAAGGCAGTGGTATGGGGAATGAGGACAGGCAGCAAAGCCAACATTTCTTATGAACAAAGGATATAGAAATTGAAGCTAACTATAGTAACAATCATTTCTAACTTAGGACATAAATTATAGCAAGATTATAGTCTTAACATGCAATCTTGATTCTTTTGTTTTGGAAATTTAAAAAAAAAAACTGACTTATTACATTTTTCTAAATCAGACCCACCCACAATGTTACTCTTCACATATGTGTAAGTGAACCAATTGCAAATATTCACATAGCAATTATTAAAACTAACTCCAATCAGGCTGGGAAGGGCAAACAGTATACTGGAATAAGGCTGACTGTATTTTAATAGAGGGAGAATGAAGAGTCATTGAACTGAGGTTTGTGCAGTAGGTCACACCATTTCTAAAGAGTTAAGAAAATACCATTAAGAGAAATAATCTCACCAATTACTTAATATCAATAGTATATAATTTTAGGGCTTTTCCAGTGGCTCAGCAGTAAAAGATCTGCCTGCAAGGCAGGAGTTGTGCATTCAATTCCTAGGTTGGAAGATTTCCTGGAGATGGAAATGGTACTCATCTCCAGTATTCTGGCCTGGAAAATTCCATGGACAGAGGAGCCTGGTGGGCTAAAGTCTATGGGGTCACAAAACAGTCAGATATGACTTAGCAACTAAATAACAATAATATCATAATTTGTAACTCCCGATAAATATAAAATAAAAGAAGAAAATATCAAAGAAGCTGAGAACACACTATGAAGTATTCAGATAAGGCTAAAAGTGATCAACTAATATTTGCCAAGAATACTCAATGGGACAAACTTAGCTTCTTTAATAATTGGAGTGGTGGGAAAACTGGATACTCACATGCAGAAAAAGGAAACTAGACTCTATCTTATATCACTCACAAAAATTAACCTGAAATGGATTAAAGAAAACTGTAAGACAAGAAATCATTAACTCTGACAAGAAAACATAGGAGAAGGCTACTAGACGTTCACTGGTCATGACAAAGATTTTTGGACATGATAGCAAAAACACAGGAAACAAAAGCAAAGGCAAGCAATCAGAACTACATTCAGACAAAAAGTTGATCACTTTTAGTCTTATCTGTACAAAAAATTTTTTAATGAAATCAACAGGCAACCAAGTGATGGGAGAAATATTTGCAAACTATGTATCTGATAAGAGATTAATATCCACAATATACAAGAAATTCATACAACTCAGTAACCAAAATAATCATATCATCATCATCATAATCATCTAATTAAAAATGGGCAAAGGATCTGAATAGACATTTTTTTCCAAAGAAGATATACAAATCAATAAACAGGTATATAAAAAGGTGTTCAACATCTTTAATAGTCAGGGAGATGCAAACCAAAACCACAATGAGATATTGCCCCAACCTTTCATGAAGTTTACTGTCAAAATGACAAGTGTGGATGTGGAAAGGATGTAGAAAAAAGGGAACATGTGTTCCTTGTGGTACAGTAACTCTGGAAAATAGTATGGAGGTTCTTCAAAAGCACTAAAAATAGAAATATCATATCATCCAACAAGGAAACACCCAAGTGTCCATTGATGGAGGAATGGATAAAGAATACAGTATATTTTCACATTTTTAGTGGAGAAGGAAATCCAGCCATTTGCAGCTATATGGATGAACCTTGCAGGCATTAAGCTAAGGAAAATAAGTCAGACAGAGAAAGATAAACACTACATAATCTCACTAATATGTGGAATCTTACACTTGATCTTATACTTAATCAAAAGGCTGAGAAGTGATATGTATGGAATCTTAAAATACAGAATTCATAGAAACAGAGAGTAGAATGGTGGTTTCCAGGTGTGAGGGGGCAGGAATAAGGGAAAGCTGTTCAAAGAGTAGAAAATTCAGTTAAAAATCTGAATAAGTTCTAAAGATATAATGTACAGCAAGGTGACTATAGTTAACAACAATATTGTACTATATACTTGAAAGTTGCTGAAAGAACAGATTTTAAAATCTCTCACCCAATCCCCCCCCACACACACATGAGGTAACAGATGTGTTAATTAACATTCTTTTGGGAGTCATCTCGCATTATATATATATCAGATTATCATATGGTATACCCTTCAAGTTAAACAATGTGTCAATTATATCTCAATAAAAGAGACTAAAAGTGAAATAGTTGTGATAGACTGCAAGTGAAAAATATGGACAATTCTATTCCTGACTCGAACAGATAAGAAAGAAATCAGAGGACATAAACTGTGGAACACATTCTTACAAGTATCCTGTTAGACTGTGAAAATCCCAGGATTTCTTTAATTCCCTGACTGAAATTTTAAAACTGTATGAAGATGACTGTAGCTCTCAACATAATTTGAATCAGTAAGAAAAGAACAACTTATGACATAAATGTTATTATAACTTTAAGAACAAATAGATTTATACATATGCATGATATATATATATATATATATATATATATAGTCTTAAGGTTCTTAATTAGAAAAGATAGATGACCTACATGTTATAAACCTTAAGGAATTTTATAAAAGAAGAATTCATGAGAGATAGGAAATACAATTTTATTACATAAGGTCATGTAAAAATAAAAACAGGGTGCATTTAAATGAAAACATTGAAGGACTAATGAACATTTTGTTAAAGAAAGATGGAAGGGACACATACTCAGGGAAATACAAAGTGACACAAATATTCAGTGATAGCCCCAAGAAATATAAGCCCCTAATGAACTGAGCTTTCTGAAACTTGCTACAGAGAGCAAACAGGAGGCTTTAAAAGCTATTTCCAGCATAAGAATATTGGTTAGGTCAAGATGGCATAATATTAATATAGGACAGGGAAAAATATGAATTTTAAAAATTCTGTTTTCCTTTTGTATTTCTCCATGAAAGTGAAAAGCATAAAATAGCAAAGTTTTTAAGTATTCTCCCAGATAATACTAATGGAAAAACCATAACAAATTACGTAACTAACCATTGCAAATAACCTGAAGTCTCCAATAGTCTGGTCACATCTTACAAATAAGAAAGAAAGCAAGGAAGGAAAGGATGGAAGAAGGGAGGAAGGAAGGGGAGGGAGGAAGGAAGGGAAGGAGGGAAGATTAACAATATTCAACTAACCATGGAAGATAAAAGAGGTACAGAGATATACTAATAGAAAAGGGATAATTAGAAAATGCTAAATGGAGGAAAGATAGTGGCATTTACAATGTATAATTAACAATGTGTTTTGTAGAGAATTATTTTAAAAATCATCAATAGTAAAAACCAATATTGAAGAACTAAAAACAAAGCCACACAAACCTCCTTATATAGTTTTAGATTGGTAGAGCAGGTTTATGATGTTGATATAACTATGTCTTAATTGCAACAGAGCATATTTCCTACCTATGTTCTATAAGGATGAATGCATGTTGAATAACATCAAATTTCAATGAAATTTTAACAATACTATACAAATAATACTGCTGTTTCCATCTCAATCTAATGAATAACCCTTATCTGATCAGTGAAAAGCTATGATAGTTTGACTATTCAATTTCAAAATCATGATTCAAGTTCATACTGGCAAGTTGTAATAGTAAGTAGAAACTAACAAAAAGTAAACAGTGCATGGGACAGATGTGGAGTTCTATACTTGGTTGCAAGAATGGAAGCACAATTATATTATGAGCAAAATTTGGCCTTATTATAACATACATGTAAAGACATGGAGGTTTTTTTTTTTTCTTTTAACAATAGATTAAATGTAAACCAAAAGGGTAATATAACTTTTTGTTAAGTAACAGCATCAGAATTATAAACATTCTCAGAGCCAAAAAGTTCCACTGTTCTTAATTATTACCACACTACATTTAAAGTTATACATACAATGGTGAGGAGATTGTCTAAGAGAATTTACTTAAACTTAGAAACCTGAATGATAGAGTGTGCATTCGTGCTAAGTCACTTCAGTCATGTTTGACTCTTTGTGACCCTATGGAGCATAGCAGCTCACCAAGCTCCTCTGTCCATGAGATTCTTCAGGCAAGAATACTGGAGTGGGTTGCCATGTCCTCCTCCAGGGATTCTTCCTAACTCAGGGATTGAACCCATGTTTCTTATGTCTCCTGCATTGGCAAACAGGTTCTTTACCACTAGCATGACCTGGGAAGCATATGATATGGAGCACATAAACTATATGACATGAGGAAGCTGTCCTGTTAAGTGAGGAAATAGGAAGAATAAGTAGGCACACAGTATTTATGTCCAAAGCAGTTTTCTTCTATTGCTCCAGAAGATACAACATGAGTAGACAGAAGTTATAAGGCCATATATTTGTCTTAAAATAAACAATAACATCCTAACAAGAACTATCTCATGGTGGAATAGACTTGTCCAGCTGAATCTCATTTCCTTAAGACATAGTTTCTCAAAACAGATATCAATTAGTGTTACTCAAAGGATTCTAGTCTGATCATTTTTATAGAACATTTTATTTCAGAGAATTTCAGAATATTTATTGTGAATATACTGATCTCCCTTTCAAGAGCAGAAGATTGTATGCAGAGATCCCTGGGCTATGAAACTCTTTTTCAAAATAATTTTCTCAGGACTGTTAATCTGTGAATACAGTTTCAAGAACATGGCAAGGGGTTTATGGAAAAGATGTGGGAGACCTGGGTTTGATCTCTGGGTTGGGAAGATCCCCTGGAGAAGGGAAGGGCTACCCAGTCCAGTATTCTGGCCTGGAGAATTCCATGGACTGAATAGTCCACGGGATCGCGAAGAGTCGGACACAACTGAGCGACTTTCACTCACCCTGAGAAAAAGTTTGTAATAGATTCTGAAGTTATTTCCAACTGTAATTTTTTAAATTATTCTACCTTTAAGAAAAAGCCAAGACCATAATCAGTTGGCATCAACATACTCGAATCTGCAAAATAGGTTTTACAGCATAGGTATCATAGTGTTTAAGAACTTGAAAAAAGACAAACAGGATAGTTAATGCTAAGTACATGAGATAAAACATAAAAATCAGTTTTTGTGTTTATGTTCATTGATTGCTCACTCTGTACCAAGCACTTCACTATTATAATCTTACCTAATGTACCAAGTAACTCCTTAATTAGCTCCATTAAACAGATGAGGAAGTTGAAGCTTAAAAACATTAGATAAAGATTACAGCTAACAAGTAGTAGAGATGACTGAAAACAAAGCTCTAACCACTACACTACTACTCAGCAGATCTTAAGGCTTCCTATTTCTTCCCCAAGGAGGAACATAGAGATGGAATTAAAGGGAGAATCACTTAGGGGGAAAAAAAAAACCATGGTGCCTCAACAACTCCAATTTGGAGACAGAAGCTATGGGATGGCCTCAAGTCCTCACCATTCTCATGACTGGCAATGATACTGAGAATGAAGGAGAGAGAAAGGGACAGTGGAGATGATCAGTGGGGTGAAACGCCTCAAGAAGAGGGTGGCAACCACAGCAAGGGTTGATGTCTGAGAAAAAGGGTGCAGTAGCTCAAGGGAGGAGAAGGCGATGGCACCCCCTCCAGTGCCCCTGCCTGGAGAATCCCATGGACGGAGGAGCCTGGTGGGCTGCAGTCCATGGGGTCATGAAGACTCGGACATGACTGAGCGACTTCACTTTCACTTTTCACTTTCATGCACTGGAGAAGGAAATGGCAACCCATTCCAGTACTCTTGCCTGCAGAATCCCAGGGACGGCGGAGCTTGGTAGGCTGCCGTCTATGCGGTCGCACAGAGTCAAACATAACTGATGCGACTTAGCAACAGCAGCAGCAGCTCACGGACATCCGTTGGAAATCAGGTAGCTGTGAATGTGATGAGGTTCCTGGAGACAACACATGCAAAATCCTTACTGCAGATGACAATGTCTTATTTTTGTTTCTTTTTTTTTAACTTTTTATTTTCTACTGAGGTACAACCAATTAACAATGTTGTGACGGTTTCAGATGAATAGCAAATGGACTCAGCCATTCATATACATTCTCCCCCAAACTCCCCTCTCATCCTGGCTGCCAGATAACATTGAGCAGAGTTCCCTGTGCCTTACAGCAGAGCCTTGCTGATTATCCATTTAAAATATAGCAATGTGTACATGTCTATCCCATATCCCCTAACTATCTCTTCTATCTGGCAACTATAAGTTCATTCTCCAAGCTTGTCTCTTTCTGTTATTGTGAGATCTTTCTCAACACTGTGACCATTAACTTCACAAGACATTTTTTGAAAAGAAAGAGCCAGAAAACTGAAGTCTCCTAAATTTTCATGCCTATAACAACTTGCATCAAAATAAAGTGAGGACAAGTTTTTCATATGAATTTTTTTGTTTATACTTAGTGCATGCTAAGTTGCTTCAGTTGTGCCCGACTCTTTGCGACCCTATGGACTATAGATTGCCAGGTTCCTCCATGGGATTTTCCAGGCAAGAATAGTGGAGAGGGTCACCATGCCCTCCTCAAGGGAACACCCCGACCCAGGGATTGAATATATACTTTAAAATTATATAATACCAAAACAATTTTAAATATATAATAATATAATTTAACATTTTCTTCAAACACTTTTGGCGGGGACGGTTCTATGCCGATAGAGAAGAAAATACTAGCTATTGTTGATGCCTTATTAACTGCACTCTGAAAATTTTTTGAAAACTTTGTAAAATCAGCAGAATACAACTGGAAGTATAAGATAATTTTAAATATTTTAGGCATGGACAAAATAAATAAATTGCAACTTATAAAAGCAAAACATAGTTTCATGCTATGCAAAATCAGTTCTATGCACAGTTTTTATTTTTTTTAATTAGAGCTGATTTAAAATATATTAGTTTCAAATGTAGCATGGTAATTCAATATTCTTACAGATTATACTCATTAAAATTTTTATAAAGTGATGACTATAATTCCCTGTTGTATATAACATATCCTCATTACTTATCAATTTTATGCATAGTAGTTTGAATCCCTCAATCCCATATCCATATCTTGCCCACTTCTCCTTTCCCTCTCCCTATTGGTAACCACTAAGTTTGCTGTCTACTGTGGTGAGTGCTTCTGTTTTGCTATACACATCTGTTATATTTTTTAAAGTCCACATATAAATGATATTATAAATTATCCATCTTTTTCTGATATTTCACTAAGCATAATAGTCCATCCATATGGTACAAATGGCAATGTTTATTTCTTTTTCATAGTAACCCAGTTCATCCATTCATCATTCATTCATAACCCAGTTTATTCATTCATCTGTTGATGGATTATTGAGCAGCTTTCATATCTTGGTTATTGTAAATAATGCTACTATGAACACTGGAGTGCATGTATCTTTGCAAATTAGTGATTTCCATCTTTTTGGATATATACTCAGGAGTGGAACTGCTGGATCATGTTCTAGTTCTAATTTCAGTACTTTGAGAAACCTCCATATACTTTCTCATGTATGCATTTCCACTAAGAGTATACAAAGATTCCCTTTTCTCCACATCACCACAATTTATTTGTAGACTTTATGCTGATAGGTTTTTGGAAAGGTATGAGGTGTTACCTCATTGTTGTTCTGATTAGCATTTCTCTAATAATTAAAGGATATTGAGCATCTTGTCATATGCCTGTTAGATAGCTGTATGTCTTATTTGGAAAAATGTCTGCTCAGGTCTTCTCTCCATTTCATGGATTGGGTAGCTTGTTGTTTTTTTGTTTGTTTGTTTGTTTTTGATACTGAGTTGGATGACCTATTTATGTATTTTAGATATCAAGCGCTTGTAAGTCACAGCATTTGCAAATATTTGTCCCATTCTGTAGGCTGTTTTTCAGCTGTGCAAAAGTCTATACTTTTAATCAGGTCTTACTTATGTTTCATTTAATTTTGCTTTTATTTCATTTGTCTTAGTAGATAGATCCAAAAAGCTGCTATGATTTATGTCAAGAGTGTTCTGCCTATGTTTTCTTCTAGAAGTTTTATGGTTTCAGGTTATACATCTAGGTCTTTAATCCATTCTGAGTTTATTTTTGTAAATGACATGAGAGAATTTTCTCATCTTGTTCTTTTACATGTAGATGTCTAGTTTTCCCAGCACCACATATTGAAGAGACTGTCTTTTCTCCTCTTGCCTCTTTCTTTGTAGATTAATTGACTATAAGAGTGTAGTTTGACTTGTGGGCTCCCTATTTTGTTCCACTGATAATGTGTCTGTTTCTGAACCAGTACTATGTTTTGTTTTGGTTTATTATTATTATTATTATTATTACTGTAGCTTTGTAGTACAGTGTGAAATCTGGAAGATTGACACCTCCAGCTTTGTTCCTTTCTCTTAAGTTTGCTTTGGCAATTTGGCATCATTTCTGGTTACATATAAACTTTAAGATTATTTATTCTACTTCTATGAAAAAAGCCAATGGATATTGCACTAAATGGATAGGAACTGTGTTAAATCTGTAGATTGCTTGAGTGGTATGACTATGTTAACAATTTTGATATTTCTATCTAAGAGCATGAGACATCTTTCCATTCTTTGTATTATCTTCAATTTTCTTCATCAATTTTATAGTTTTCAGACTACAGGCCTCTCACTTCCTTCGGTAAATTATCCTTAAGAATTTTATTCTTTTTGATATAATTTTAACAAAATTATATTTTTAATGTTAACTTTTTAATATTTCATTATTAGTGTACAGAAAAGCAACAGATATTTGTATGCTACTCTTGTAGCCTGCAACTTTGTTGAGTTCATTACAAAAATTTTGGGGTGGACACTTTTAGGGTTTTCTATATAAAGAATCATGGTATCTACAAATAGTGACTTTTTCCTGTTCCCTTCCAATTTGGATGTTTATTTCTTCTTGTCTGATTGCTGTGGCTAGGATTTCCAATACTATACTAAAAAAAAAAAAAAGTGGCGAGAATAGGTATTCTTGCCTTGTACCTGAATTAAGAGAAAAAGTTTCAGATTTACTCACTGAGTATGATGTTAGCTGAGGATTTTTCACAAATGGCCTTTATTATTTTGAGATATGGTCCCTCTGTACCTACTTTGATGAGAGTTTTATCATAACTGAATGCTGAATTTGGTCAAATGATTTTCTGTATCTAGTGAGATGATCATGTGAATTTCATCCTTTCTTTTGTTAATTTAATATATCATATGAATTTATTTCCAAATACTGAACAATCTTTGAGTCCCTAGAATACATTCAACTTGATCATGGTGTGTGATCCTATTCATATATTGTCAGATTTGGTTTGCTGATATTTTGTTGAAGATTGTTGCATCTTATATTCATTAGAGATTCTGATTTGCCACTTTCTATTTTTTTTTCCTTTTTTTGCAGTGTCTTTGTGGTTTTATTTTGTTGGGTTTTTTGTCTGTTTGTTTGTTTTCTGGTATCAGGATAATAGAGGCCTCATAAAATGAATATGAGAGTGTCCTGTTCTCTCTACTTTTTTGGAACAATTTGAAAAAGACACTTTTTCTTTATATATTTGGTAGAATTCACTTGTGAAGCCTTCCAGCCCTTGAATTTTGTTTGCTGGCAGGTTTCCTTTAATACAAATTCAATTCTACCACTGTTGATCAGTCTCTTCAAATTGTTCGTTTTTGATTCAATATTAGTAGACTGCATGTTTCTAGACATTTGTCCATTTCTTCTAGGTTGTCAGGTTTGTTGGCATATTTTTGTTCATATTATTATCTCATGACTTATTTGTATCTCTGCTGGTAGCAGGTTTTATTTCTCCTATTTCTTACTTTGTTCATTTGGTTTTTTTTTTTTTTTTTTTTCTCACTGACCATGGCTAAAGGCTTAAAAATAGCTTTTTTTTTTTTTCAAAAATCAACTTTTTGTTTCATTGATATTTTCTATGGATCTTTATTTTGTTCACTTATTTTCAGATTTTTATTATTTCTCCCCTTCTGATGACTTTGGGCTTTGATTATTCTTCTTTTTCCAATAACTTTAGATGGTTGGTTAAGATTTTATTTGGTTGTTGTTTTTTTTTTAATTTCCTGAAGAAGGACTATAACCCTATAAATTTCCTTCCTAGAACTTCTTTTGCTGTATCCCATAGATTTTGGAGTGTTGTGTTTCCATTTCATTGATTTCATGGTATTTTATGATTTCCTCTTTGATTGTTTACACTGAACCACTGGTTTTCTAGTAGCACATGTCTGTCTACATATGTTTGTTATTTTCTCATTTTTTTCTTTCTGTAATTAATTTCTAGTTTCACATGATGGTGGTTGGAAAAAATGCTTGATATAGTTTCTATTCTCTAAATTTGTTACTTGCTTTGTTGCTTAGTATGGAGTATATCTTGAACAACATTCTATGTGTGCTTAAGAAGAATGTATATTCTGCTGTTTGGGGATATAATGTCATATATATAAATATTAAATCCAATCGGTCTATTGTTCCTTTTAAAACCAATGCTGCCTTATTGATTTTCTGTCTGGATTATCTGTCCATCAATGTAAGTGGGGCATTAAATTCCCCTACCATCATTGTATTTTTGTCAATTTCTCTCCTTGTGTCTGTTAGTATTTGCTTTATATATTTAGGTGCCCGGTACTGGCTGTATATATGTTGGCAAATGTAATATCCTTGTAGCCTTGTATTGATCCCTTTATCACTGCATAATACTACTCTTTCTCTTTCTTTTTATGAGCAAACAAATTTTCTCCAACTGTTATTCACAAACTAGCAATCTTATATTGTAATACCTGATTCATAACTAAGTTTCTTAAATTAATCTTTATTGGAGTAGAGTTGATTAACAATGTTGTGCCTTTTGCTATAGCTTTTAATTTAAAGTTTATTTTGTCTGATGTGAATATTGCTCTCTCTGCTTTCCTGTCATTTCCATTTGCAGAAAAATGTTTTTCCATCCTCTTACTTGAAGTGTATGTGTGTGTCTTTAGCTCTGAAGTAAGTCTTCTGTAGGCAGCATCTAAAAGGGTATTTTTAATACAATCAGTCACCCTATCTCTTTTGACTGGAGCATTTTGTCCATTTAAAATAATAAGTGATAGGCAGGTACTTACTGATATTTTCTTAGTTTTTTCTGTTTTGTAGTTCTCTGTTCATTTTTCCTTCCTTTTGTTTCTTCCCTTGTAGTTTGATTTTTTTTCTTATTAGTATGCTTAAGTTCCTTTCTTTTTAGTTTTTAATGTATTATGGGTTTTTGTGGTGACTGAGATTCATGTATGTAGATCTATACCTAATTGTTGTTTACACTGGTAGTCATTTAAGTTCAAACACATTCTAAAATATCTACATATTTTAATCTCTTCACACTTTGTGTTCTTAACATTCAGTTCAGCTCAGTCAACTCAGTAGCGTCTGACTCTTTGCAACCCCACGAACTGCAGCACACCAGGCTTCCCTGTCCATCACCAACTCCTGGAGCTTGCTCAAACTCCTATCCATCGAGTTGGTGATGTCCCACTTCTCCTCTTGCCTTTAATCTTTCCTAGCATCTTTTCCTAGGTTCTTTTCCAGTGGGTCAGTTCTTCACATCAGGTGGCCAAAGTATTGGAACTTCAGCTTCAGCAACAGTTCTTCCAATGAATATTCAGGATTGATTTCCTTTAGGATTGACTTGTTTGACCTCCTCGCAGTCCAAGGGACTCTTAATGTTATATTTTACAGATTCATGTTCAAATTAACTGCTTAGTTAGTGTACTTACAGTTATTTTTACACTATTTTGTTTCTTAATCTTTATACTGGCTTATTTAAGTGCTTGGTTCTCAGTCCTTACTATAATTTGCCTTTCCTAGTGGGATTTTCCTCTTTCTATAGATTCTTACTTTTCGCCACTTAGAAAAGACTCTTCGCTATTTCTTTGGGAGAAGACGCAGTATTGAGTAACTATTTTAGTTTCTGCTTATGTGCGAAGCTCTTTACCTCTCCTCCTTTTGTTCTCCCTTTTAGGACTTTGACTACATCATGACACTCCGTTCTGGCCTGCATCATTTCCATAGAGAAACATACTGATAGCCTTATGGGAGCTCCCTTGTAGCTGACTCTCTTGTTTCTCTCACTGCCTCTGTAATCCTGTCTTTCACTTTTGCCATTAAAATTATGACAGATCTTCGTGTGGGTCTGCTTGGGTTCATCTTGTTTGAGACCCTATGTGCTTCCTGTACCTGCATATATCTTTTTCCTTTCCCAAGTTTTCAACCATGGCTTCCTCAAATCCTTTTCCAATCCCCTCTTCTCTCTCTTCTCTTTCTGGAACTCCCATTATAGGAATGTTGGTATGCTGAATGGTATCTTAGAGCTCTCTTAAACCGCCTTCATTTTTTTTTTCTTTCTGCTATTCTGGTTAGGAGGTATCGATTATCTATCTTCCAGGGCATTTATGTGCTCTGTGTCACTTAGTCTGATAATCATTTCTTCCAATATGTTTTTTATTTCAGGTATTGAGTTCTTTATTTCTGATTGAGTCTTTCCTATATTTTCTAATTCCTTAATAAACTTTTCCCTGTGTACCACTCTTCTTTTCCCTAATTCAGATTAATTCAGATAACAGTCTTAGTATCAATGCTTTGAATAATTTCTCTCTTAAGTTGTTTATTTATGTTTATTTTTTCAGAGGCTTCCTCTTGCTCTTTCAATTGAGAGTAGTTCTGATGTTACCATTTTACTTAGCTTTCTCTGCCTCTATGAATTTAGGTGAAACAGTTACTAACTGTGCTCCTGAAGGGGAATTATTACATGGAAGTGTCCTATAGAGACCGCGTGTACCCAGTCCCATCTGTGGCAGTGCTGGAACTGACAAGGATACAAGTCATTTCTTTCCTCAGGATAGCTGGCATCTATCGCCTTGGTGGGGGGGTAAGGCTGGTGGTGGAAGAGCTAAGGCTAGAGCTGAGTGTGAGGTGCTGCCTCCCCTCTGCTTAGTGGTCATCAGGACACTATTAGGGGCAAGGTCTGATCTCAAGTTGCAGGAGCAGAAGCCCTGATTATCTGGCTTGAGCTGGCACTGTTCCTTTTAAGTGTATTTCTTCACCTTTCTCTGCACCAGGCCCTTTGCCCCAGAGTTGGGGAGTGCTGAAGCAAGTGAGGTTCTTGAGGGCTCTTGGCTCAGGTCAGCGGCACATAAGAAGTCCTGGCTGTCTCTGATGTGTGATCTATGCAAGCACCTGCAATTGTTTGTTTGGGGTTCAATTCACCTTTGTCTCTCACAGCCAATTACTTCCCCCATTGTCTGCACCCACTACCTTGTTGTGGGGCCACAACAAAGGCAGGTGGGACCCAAATGGACTCTCAGCATAGAATGGTGGGGAGTGGGGAGGAGGTGGAATCTCAGTATAGAATGGTGGGGAGTGGGGAGGAGGTGGACTCTCAGTATGGAGTGGTGGGGAGTGGGGAGGAGGTGGAATCTCAGTATAGGGTGGTGGGGAGTGGGGAGGAGGTGGACTCTCAGTATGGGGTGGTGGGGAGTGGGGAGGAGGTGGACTCTCAGTATAGGGTGGTGGGGAGTGGGGAGGAGGTGGACTCTCAGTATGGGGTGGTGGGGAGTGGGGAGGAGGTGGACTCTCAGTATAGAGTGGTGGGGAGTGGGGAGGAGGTGGACTCTCAGTATGGGGTGGTGGGGAGTGGGGAGGAGGTGGTCTCTCAGCATAGAGTGGTGGGGAGTGGGGAGGAGGAGGCGGTGAGCTGTGATGGAGCATCCACCATGAGAAATCTGATGCTCGGCTTGAGTAAGCACCATGATAGCTACTGCCAACCCACCCAGGTTCCACCCCAGGACCATGTTGCCCCTACATCCCTTAGTCCAGTTTTCTCACTGGTCATGACCACCTCAGATCCAGGTTCTGCTGTGATATGGAGTGAATGGGGCCAGAGTGTTTGTTCAGCTCAGGCCAAGGCACACAGAGGGGCGGTCATATAAAACGAGCAGCTGCAAGAACAGACCTTCCTTCACCTTGCCTTGGAGGCAAATCAGCGCGTGCCTGTTTCTCATGACCAGGGTCCAAAGTTCACACAACCATCCTGTTAGTCCCAGCAGTTCTCCAGTGAGCTGGGTCCTCCCCTGCTTAGGATCCCAGGACAGGGGCACTCAATCTGTGGCTCTCACTGCTCACTCCCTAGGGAAGGGAGAGTGTCTGCCTGTGACTTCTTCCCCCCTACCCCTTTCTACTGCCACACACACCTGTCTCAACTTGATCACATTTTTTCCTTTCCTATCACATCATGTGTGTATGTTTCTTACACCCTTGGTTGCACAGCAGTCCTTCTACTAATTTCCAGTTAGTTAGAATTATTCCATGTGCATATTATTTTTCATGTGTTTGCTGGGGGAGACTTGCTCCACACCCTCTTATTCTGCCACCTTCGATCTCTCCCTATTTAGTTTCTAACAATTCTTTTAAATAATATGTTTTGGAGAAATGGATAACAATCAGTGCTTCTCCTAACACTAGAAATATTAAAACACACATATCCTAAGTACAGTTGGACCTCTTTATCTCTGCATATCTATGGATTCAACCACAGGATCAAAAATATTTGAAAAAAAAAATTCAATGAAATTCCAAAAAACAAAACTTGAATTTATCATTCATCTCTAACTATTTACATAGCACTTACATTATACCTGGGCTTCCCTGGTGGCTCAGACAGTAAAGAATCTGCCTGCAATGGGCAGGAGACCAAGGTTCAACCCCTGGGAGTAAAGATCCCCTAGAGAAGGAAATGGCCACCCACTCCAATATTCTTGCCTGGAGAATTCTATGGCGAGGAGCCTGGAGATTTACAGTCCTTGGCGGCGCAAAGAAGCCGGACATGACTGAGCAACTAATACT